>NC_063046.1:20092305-20229805 GCF_018812025.1 Megalobrama amblycephala
CCCCTTTCATTTATCTTTGTTCATATTGCTGCACGTTTCTATTTCATTCCTTGAATTTTTAAACATTTAATTGTTGTTCATTAATTGGTTTTCAAACTATCCAGTACATTAAGTCATTTTCTTCATTCAGTGGTCTATTCTAGTGTCTGGAGGACAGAAATAGCACAAAAACAGTGGCAGCTGGCATCTACAGTTCAGGATTAAACTACTAATCACTTTAAGTACAATGATGGTACTACAGTGATCAGGCACACAGTTCAACAAGCGCTAGATTACGCCATAACATACACACAGTGGTCACTTTACTGTTTGCCTCATCATATATTTTCAATCCTAATGCAAATAAAAACACACAAGCGAAAACACACAATTTATAAATCAAGATGAATAAAAACAAAATCTACACAAACCATGACACCAGAGACGCAAAAAGTACGCTTTCTTCTCTGAGGTGAATATCTCCAGACAGGAACTCCGGTTGTAAGATAACAGTCAGGTGAAAAGCTGATGATGTAATTGCGGAAACTCGCTTTGTTGTTGTTGTTACAAATGGAACACAAAAGATACATTCACCACAGAGAAAAAAGGACATGGATAATTAATCGGGTTTTCCTAGGCGTTTTGAGTTTTCAAGTTTTTCAAAACAGTGCACTTGTGGCTTTTCAAAACTGCGTACAGTGCCCTCCAAAATTTTAGAAGCACCCCATGTCAATAATATTCTTATGTTTTCTTGCAATAGAGCAGTGGCTCTCAACCAGTGGGCTAGGGCCACTAGGGGGCCTCATCAAACTTCTAAGGGGGCCAACATGTTGACTTACAAGTATTTAAAGCTGCAGTCAGCGATTTTTCCTCTTTGTCGCCATCTCTGTTTGAAACCTGCAATTGCAGTCATATGCGGAACAGTTATCTGTACGTGCATTGTGCCTCGGCACAGCTTGTCAGCGCGGATGAATCTAATGTTTGCTGTCAGTCACTGCACCGGTGTGGATACTGTATTTCAGAATCACAAATTCTATGTCTTGAAAGTATGACCAATATAAGAATGGTAAAATATCATCTGAACAAGTAAGTAACATTTCTGCCACTTTTGTTCTGACCAACTGAGGAAAAAGGCATTAGGCCTACAATAAATCACGCTGCCAATGATGAATTAAATCTAACGGTCGCTTAGCTCGGATCATGCCAAACCGTGTAAATTATTATTACTGTTATACTTTGTTCTCAAATCGTTAATGTTAACAACAACAGCATTACTATGACTATGTATATATTAGTGTTACCTGTAGATTTCAATTTCTGTAGCCACTCAACAGTTCCAAAGTCTTTTGCTTTTTGACTACGGGTGAATCTCCAGTTGTCACTGATGATTGTCATTTGGATCTTTCTGGATTACAATCCACCATCAAAATGATAGGTTTAATTATTTCAGCTGCTGTGGGAACAGGCTATAAATGATCCACTACCAGCAGCATCGTCACATGATAAAACCGAGTAGCCTGGACTCCTTCCTTTCTGTTTACGGACGTGACGTAATGATGCACAGAGGAACTGCTGCATGCTCGAATTTCCCACGGAAATCCACCATGTCGCTCTTATTATAAAACATTATTACAAGCTTACCGTTGTGAATCGAGACAAGATAATGAGATAGTTTTGAACACTGGCTGGTTATGTACTTGCTCAAAAATTGATTTGGGATCATTTTTAACCAAAAAAAGTTACGGACTGCAACTTCAAATGTATAATTATTAATATATTCAAATAATCTAACTCTAATCTAAATGCTAAAACTAACATAAAATCAAGATGTAAACAATTCATGTTTCAGTTTAGATCTTGAATATTCCATTGGGAAAACAGGGGCCTTCGGGTCAAAAAGGCTGAGAACCACTGCATTAAAGTAACTTTCAATTACCATTGGAGACCAGCAGATATGATTTTCTTTTTGCTTGTAATAATGGTTTTAGTTCGTCAAGGCTTTTCAGGTCCATCATTTAGGCATACATAACACAGTGTCTTTTTCTAAAGATCCAGACAGGCCAGACTATGGTTGCGTGGGCTGAGTGGAGGTACTGCAGTAAGTCATAATTGGTTCATCCGAGAACTCCCACTTCTCACAGCTGCTCTCTGAGAACAGTCAGTGGCCTCAATCTGTCACACAGCCTGTCTCCACCAGCTCCACACACTCTTAACATGTTTTGTTCTCTCGCACCCTACTTGTCTTTATCTTTTTCTCTCTACTGTCAATTTGCAATGTCATAACCACTGAGACGTCTTTATTAATCTATGGTGTTGCTGCATAGTCGCATATTAAGACAGGCCTGTTTAAGGACATGAATGATAATGAGTATTGACTCTTTAGCCAACCACAGTTCTGCATTGAAATATGATGCTAATGTAACATAATATGCAAAATAGTTTATAAAACATCTATGACAGTAAAGTCATAGGAAATTATTTTGTTTATATATTATATATATTTATATTATATATATTTACTACACACACAGTTAAACACACACAGATTTAATTTAAAAAGAGCAAAAATCTCCCCAATTAAATATTTTAGAACTGGGCATAAATAGAAACATACATTACCATTTACAAGTTTGGGGGCCAGTAAGATTTTTTTTTTTTTTTTTTTTAAATGTGCTTTTGAAAGACGTCAAAAACGCTGCATTTATTTGATTAAAAATATGTACAGTAAAACAGTAATGTGAAATATTACTACAATTATTTCAAAATGCAATTTATTCCTGTGATGGCAAATTGTGAATTTTCTTATTTCTTTTAGAATGATGCTTCAGAAATCATTCTAATATGCTGATTTGGTGCTCAAGTAACATTTCTTACTATTATAAATGTTGAAAACCATTGTGCTGCTTAATATTTTTGTAGAAACCCTGATGCATTTTTTTTAGGATTCTTTGATGAATAGTTCAAAAGAAAAGCATTATTATTTACTGGCTCTTTTGATCAATTTAATTGCTAAATAAAAGTTGGGAAAAAAACAGTAGAGTATATTCACATATTTGAAATTTAGACTTTTCCAGGCCTAAACATTACAATTTTAAAATTCCCTGGTTTTCCATAACCGCAGGTTTCCTGTGTTTCATTAACAGAGAACAACAATAGCGAACCTGAGTTACTTTAGTGGTTTAAGTGTGCTGATAAAGTGAAAACTGATTTCTGGTTTGATGATTAGGCCATTGGACTGGCATATGGTTATTCTCACACAGAGTAGCCCAGTTAAGAACAGTATGACGCATGTTGTATTTTGTCATTACAAGGTTGAGTCGTGCATACTGAAAAGCTACAAACGTGGGTAAAGCCAAGGTCACTGCAGTACTGAGAGAACATGATGACTGAGTCAGAAATGGCCTTTAAAGACACACTCGCTGCAAAGTCACTAATGGCACATCTACAAACAGTAAAGTAAACTCTTGATGCTGTCTGAGTCATTTCTATTTGAAATTTTCACTGTAATGTTACATAAGGTCATATGTTTGAGACTGCCAAGTAGGTAGGCACTCTGATTAAAACAATAAATTAGGGTGTACTTATGCACAATGCAAGAATAAACTAAGCTTTCACCAAGTAATGTAGTCCATTAGCCAAACTGTAGGCTGATTACGATTGGCAAGAGAACGATTATGCGCTAATGTTTCCAACAGTTTTAAAGCTAGCTTTGATTCATTTTATAAACAAACAGATTTATGCTTGATGTCTGTTTTCATAATTGAGATTAGTCTGAAGGCTGTGACACACCAAGCTGACGTCAAAGAACTAGCGGCGACAAAAGCCGACTGTGTTTTCACCTCACGTTGGCTGCATCTGGGCCAAAAAGCTGTGCTTGAACAGCCAGCAAAGGCTACAGCCGACTGCCAACCGGCATGTGTTCTTCACGTCTGTGTATGGAAATAACTGTCTATATCAGCAGGTCTCAATAGTCTATATTTGTCATTCAAAAAGGGAAACCAAAAACAAAATATACAAATCGTAAACAAAGCAGCGCTTGCTTTCCATTTTGACTATCATGTTGTTCAGTTTCTTCATTCCAGGCGGCTCATGTTGTTATGAAAATATTGTTATATTGTATGTAAAAGCCTTCTGTCTGTGCCATCTTTGCTTACTTTCATTACTTTTGCTTTTATTCCCTACTCAACTGAACAACCAACGGTCCCAACGGCAAATCAACAGGCAGCCGATGAGTGGAACACAGCAAAATCTAGCCCTGACAGATGCTCATCAACGACTCGACATTGGACGACCATCAGCTTGGTGTGTAACGACCTTAAACACAAGAGGAATCTGATTCTTTATCAGTACTTTTAAGACTCCATCAAAGGGAAAACCACAAAAAAAACTACATTCATAATACATACAGTGAAGATGGTTATTGTATTAATGCACCATTTTAAGGCCCATTCACACTAAATCACAACTATAATGATAATGTCCAACAATGTTGGGTGGATTCTGATTGGCTGTCAATGTTTTATCGTTCATCAGCTAAGAAGAAAAAATTCTAAAAGGGATTTAAACAATATCGTTCCACTGTGTCATTATTATTACAGCTGTGGTGTGGACTCCCCTATTGTTATATAATTAGAGTGATTATTAAATATATATAGTTATTGTCCTTGGTGTGAATGGGTCTGTATAGTATGATTACTGACAAACACAAAAGCTCATTGCTCACACATTTAAATGGCTGGTTACATTCACTATAGCACGCTTCAGAGTTCCTCTAAAACCCTCCACCTTCCCCAGCTCCACCTGTATAGATCGGCTATGGGTTATTGATATATGCTGTTGTGCAGCAGCGCTATGTCTTACTCGCAGAAGCGTATCGGCGTATGTATTGGCAGTAGCAAGTTCCTGTACTTGCCAGCAAGAATCTATAGCAGCAGCAATTCAGCAGCACCGTAGCAGATCTATTCCACCAAGACCAAATGCATTAACATTGTCATATCCATTACCATGCTATTTGAAATGCAGATTATCAAAATTCAACTGAATGAGCAAGAAAACATTGCATCTACATTGAATATATGAACTACTTCACATCTGAACACTCAACACAGTCTGCTATATTGGTTAATTTATTCTCCACACTTGCAAACAAATAAAAGGGGTTTGGCAGGACAATTCAACTGCAAACAAATTGAGGCCTGTAAGCGCAACTGTGGCTCACGGTGGATGTGGTTGCTAGGTTACGCAAGAATAGACTTTGCTGAGGAAATCACAGAGATAAAAATCCTTCTACTCAATGCTTATTGATCTGCAGCACAGTGCTATCGTGCAGATTGTTTACCAATAGACACTCAAGGATTTAGCTACCGTTACCACTGTGAAATGTAAATGAGATCTTGTTAAAACCACTCATGTATGGAGAACCACACGGCAAGACCACTTGCATAACCCTTCAGGAGGAAAAAAACAGCTCCTCTCTCCTTCATACAATCCCGGACCCCGTCACATCTACACTCATCTTCACACTCCCTTCCTCTCACTCATCCCTCTCTCGGAGTCATAAGCATGTCACACATCCTTTCACTTGTGATTTCCTTTTATAAAATCTTCAGCACCTTGTTACTCATCGTTCTAATCAGTCACGACACTATACAAGATCTAACAACATAGAGCCCTTATGGCATTCCTAGCATAAGGTATTTAACGAGGTAATACACCCCCCCAAAATTTGAATTCTTTCATTTTCTACTTATATTAATATTAAAACAGTAATAAAACTGATAAAGCGTTTCAGATTTTGTTCCAGTGGGACCAGAATTTTAATTTCATTGCATCACTAGAATCTCATTTTTTGTGTGAACTAACTCAAAAAGAGTAAACAAAAAGGATTTGAGAGGCAGAATATTGCCAGCTGCGATGAGGTGATAGAATCTTCTGGCAGCACCACACAACTTAACACTCACACATTTATTACAAACACTGCGGTCATCAGGCGTCGCTTCTGTGCTCAAGTATTATCTTGCTGAATAAAGTTATACAATCCACAAAAAAAAGAATAAAGAAGAAGGCTGTTCTCACCGCTGTGTGGACTTGGCAGCACCGGGTCTCTGGTTGAGCCGCTGGCTACAGCAGTCCACCATGCGCTTGAGAATGTACAGACACTCTCTGAATGTAGAAAAGAAAGGGTAGTGGCTCAGAATACAGAGAGACATTAACGTGCTGTTCCGGTTCTGTGGCACCAGTCGGCCACTGCGTTTGGATCGTGGAGACTTTCCAATACTGCCCGGCTCGCCTGGCGGCAAAGCCCCATCTCCTGCAGGGGGCACCGTAGATTCCCCTGGAAGAGTCAATGAGGAGGGGTCAGATTTTTCTGTGGCCTCCACTGCAGTGTCTGTATGAGGGGCTTTTTCTCCTGTATAAAGAAAAATATTAAAGACAAATTATGTAGTGACTGCACCCTTACAGCCATATGTGATGTTCAAGATGGGTTACAAATGGTTAGTTGCCAAAACCAGGATACTAATCAGTTTAATTAAAGGTGCTCTAAGTGATCTCACGCGTTTTTAGGCCAAAACATTTTTTGTCACATACAGCAAACATCTCCTCACTATCCGCTAGCTGCCTGTCCCCTGAACACACTGTAAAAAAACGCGGTCTCTGCAGTCGCCACAAGCTCCAAAAACGGCAATAAAAACAAACTGGTGCAGCCTGGACCATGAAACATAATAAACATGCTCCAGCCAATAACCGACAAGAATGATTTTAAATGCGCGTTCATGACTGTTACAGGAAGCACGGAGGGGAGGGGGAGGAGGAGGAGGAGGGAGGGTCTAGCTAGCCTCTGTTTTGTTTGACAACACTTCGAACGTCAACAGAAAGCTACTCCACCCAGGATCGCTTAGAGCACCTTTAAGATGATAAAATGGTTACGCCACATAGAACTGCTATAACCACCGACCTTTTCCTTCAGCTCGTGGGCGGTGGTGGCCCTTCTGGAAAGACCGGTAAAAGTTGAGGCAGATTCCATAGCGGGTGATGCCCGAGTCTTTGTCGGTGAGAGCGAAGACAAAAGATGTGTCGTCGCGGAGGCTAACTCTGCGCTGACGGATGCTCAGGCAGCCCTCAGGCTGGCAGAAGAAGACAACGTCAGGGGGCAGAGGAAAGTCATTGTGGTCCTCCAGCGGATAGCGCCTCAGCAGCTGAGGTGTTTGTGCCACACTATCGCTGCATGGTTGCCTGATAGAGAAAGGGAAAAAGACTGAAGTGAGAAACAGGAAGACTGATCTCTGGCTTTTCTAAGCCCCAGTGCTTGTTCTTTAATTGCTATATATATATATATATATATATATACACTGCCATCCAAAAGTTTGGGGTCAGTAAGATTTTGTTTTCTAAGAAATTACTTTTATTTAGCAAAGATGCATTAAATTGATCAAAAGTGACAGTAAAGACTTTTACATTATAACAAAAGATTTCTATTTAAAATTGTGTTCTTTTGAACTTTCTATGCATCAAAGAATCTTTAAAAAAAACTATCACGGTTTCAACAAAATACTAAGCAGTACAACTATTTCAACATTGATAATTAAGAGTGCTCCAATCAGGATTTTTGGGGCCAATCACCGATTACTGATCACTGGAAGCAGTATTGACCAATAGGACCACCAAAATAAATAATACTAACCTCAACAAAAATGTATTTTAAGTTTAAAAATAATTAAGAGATGAGAAAATATCAAGAATTGACAACTATTTACTGGCAAGCAACATGAGCAATATGTTCTGTTCCCTCAATTAGAGGTGATTAGGAACAGTTTAGCTTAAATATAGCATTCCTGTGAAATAAGTGATAAAAATAAAAACAGTTTTTATCAACAGAAAGCAATCCAATGTAAAACAACAATGCATAGTCTTCACTGTAGATAAATTAAATATAGATTAATCCTACTAAATCTACTAAAGAGCAGTGATTGATTTTCTCTGCCTTTTATTTTTTGATTAAAATTAATAAATTAATGACACAGACGACTGAAGTAATATTAGGCTGCTGTCAGTTTGAGTAGGACAGGAGCTGCTCCACAAACATATAACATTCCCAGGCTCCTGATCCATCAAATTTTGACCTGCTGTCAAAACTACACCCAATCACAATAACATACAACCACATTTAACATTAACTGACAGTGTACAGCTGAGGCTGGGCACTTGGAACACACCTGCACAGGCCATGTACTAACAAAACACACAATCAGTTCACCTGTTATTCAGTTCTTCTGCAGTTTACTTAAGCACCTATAGAAGCACACACAAACACACCCACAAACCACTGAACAATCATCCTTACCTGGCTCCAACTACCACCAGGTAGTCCAGGAGGCGGGGACACGGTTTCTTTTTCTCCATCTCTGTGTCAGGGGTGTTCTAAGTCATGGCAACTGTAGCAACGATCAGCTCTCAGGCAGGCAGTTGTCCAATCAGGTGCAGTAGAACTAGGAGTTGGACAATCGTGGTAGGCAGCGTCCAATCATTGCGGTCCGTGGTGTGCAGAAATGGGGTCTGGAGAAGAGTATCGGCAAACATTATAGAAGTAGTCCATCACACAACAACTGCTCTGCAGTGAAACTAAGCCTTCTGCACTACTGCAAAGCTTAAAGGTGCTGTAAATAATATTTTTTTATGGACGGTAAAAAAAATCCCCATTTCCTGACAGTATCACTAAAGTAGGTGTCCTGAAATATCACAGACTGTCTCAGTGACAGCCCTAGGCTTTATAAACTTGGAAAAAAATTAAATAAATAATAATAATAAAAAAATTAAATAACGAGATGCAGTCAGATTCTTTGAGCTGATTTCTGGCTGTCAATCAATTATTTTGCGTATTCATGTTAAAGGGTTAGTTCACCCAAATATTATGTCATTTATTACTCACCCTCATGTCATTCTACACTGGTAAGACCTTTGTTCATCTTTGGAACACAAATTAAGATATTTTTGATGAAATCCGATGGCTCAGTGAGGCCTCTATTGCCAGCAATGTCACTGAACCTCTCAAGATCCAGAAATGTACTAAAGCCAAACAGTTCATGTGAGTTCAGTGGTTCTACCTTAATATTATAAAGTCACTTTTTATGCACCAAAAAACAAAACAAAATAATGACTTGTAAAGATTTGTAAAGCTTTGAAGCAGTGTTTTGAAATCGCCTATCACTAGATATTGTTGAAAAGTCATTATTTCGTTTTTTGGCACACAAAAAGTATTCGTCACTTTATAATATTAAGGTAGAACCACTGTACTCACATGAACTGTTTTAAATATGTTTTGAGCGCCTTTCTGGATCTTGAGAGGTTCGGTGACATTGCTGCCAATAGAGGCTTCACTGAGCCATCGGATTTCATCAAAATATCTTAATTTGTGTTCTGAAGATTAACGAGGGTCTTACGGGTGTGGAACGACATGAAGGTGAGTAATAAATGACATTATTTTCATTTTTGGGTGAACTAACCCTTTAATAGTGGATCATTCATGTTAAGCAGCATTTTCAGCTTCATATACAGTCTTCTGTTGTTTTATTTGTTTTTCTTGCTTAACATTACAATTAGGGCTGCACGATTAATCGCATGAGATTGTCATGCGTGTCTCGTCAGTAAAGCCGGTTCTGTGATTAGCGGTAAATGTCCATCACCTGCTTTCAAATGGAGCGGCACTTAATATACAGTGCCGTAGTTCGCGGACAAGCTACGCAATATCGCGTTCATAATCGCAGATGAATCGCCTTCGATTATGAACGCGATATTGCGTAGCTTGTCATTTACAATGATATCCTTAAAGGGCGGAATTTCATAATGCAGTAGTTAAGTCTGGTAATAGTTCCTGAAAGGACTAACATCACTTACAACACCTTTAAAAGAGAACAAAAAACTTGCCCCAACAGACAATTTTTACACCAAAATTAAACAAGTCGTAGTCAAGTTCTTCGGAAACATATTTTACATATTGCTATTTCAGCATAATTTTGGTAATGACTGAAGTGCATCCACACTGCTGACATGCATATCTGTTAGGGCTGTAACGATATGCGATATGAAACCGAAATCGCGATACGCAGGTCCACGAACCTGTATCGCGATGTGAGAAGGCAGAATCGCGACACACCCCTTCCAACTCCCAGAGTTATCCTTCCTGTCCAGATCCAATGCTACCACATTTTTAAATTACTATAAGTATTAGGGGTGTAACGATTTATCGTAAATGGTGTGTCTCAATCAGCTCTCTAGTTCAGTAAGTGTTTCGGGGACACATTGAATCTTGCAAGCAGGTTTAAACGTTTCTCATGTCAGTCTCTTGCATGGTCGCGTGAGAAACGTCGTGGCTTTCTTTCACCGCAGTGCACAGCAACGGCTGTGCTCACAGAAAAGCAAAAGACGCTTGCGATGCTTTGCTTTAAGAAGTTCTGTGGGGCCGTTCACATATTGCGTCTTTTCCGCGTGCAAGTCAGTTATTATTTTCAAATGTAGCCGCGCGGCAGGCGCGCTCATAAAGGGATCAACGCGGTCGCGACGCGCGTGCAATTCTCAACTTCTCAGAATGCCGCAAGCGCACCGCAGGTCGTGTGACAAGAATCAACCGATCAGCTATGGCCTTTCCGTAACAAAACATCAAAAGCTCAGCCGAACAGCTGATCATAGCTGTACATGGTGGTTTTTATATCTTATCTCCATCAATATATCTCGTAGTAAAACTAATGCAAGGGCTAGAAATCATTTATCCTTTGCAGAAACATCCTGATCCTCTTAGAGAGCTCAGTTCATGGTTGCATAGCAACGACCGACGCCACGGGAGCGCAAGCGCTTTGGAAAGAAGGAGAAGCGGTGCGGCCGCGCCTTCCACGCGTTTTTAGACGCGATATGTGAACGGCCCCTATTCATAATTCTAAGTTCATGTTAAATTTAACATTTTTTTTCAGTGACAGACAGCCCTATTCAACTGTTAATTTGAATACAGAAGGTTTTTATTAAAATTTTATATTTATTTATTTTATTGAAATGTGATCTTGTATGTACAACAAGGAAAATTATTGAAATTTGTTCATGTTTTTTTAATAAATCTTGTTTGAATTTCAGTTTCATTTTGTTCAAAATATCGTGATACGTATCGTATCGTGAACTCCGTATCGAGATACGTATCGTATCGTGACCTGAGCGTATCGTTACACCCCTAATATCTGTTGTAGTTTCAGTCAATGACTACAGCCTTACAAAACTATTTTACCTCAAACCTTTTTTTCCCGCCCTTTTTTTTCCTTTTTTTTTTTTTTTTTGCTGTTTCAGACAAATATTTGAAACATTTTGGTGCATCACTACCCCAAAATATAATTTTCATTCCAAAACTATTTTGTGTCTGGCAGTACTATTTATATATTTATGGCAGCAATCTATACAGTCAAACCAAAGCACACTACAAACCAAGCCTCTGCAGTCTTCTCTAACACATCTTGACATGAGGCTCAGCAGCAAATGTAAATACAGTACACACAAACACACATTCTAATAAGCTGAAGGGACTGAAGGCCAACTGTGTCCTCACCACATGGATTTGCCATTGCGTTCCTCATGTGTTAGTGCCCATACGCTTGAGCACATGCCTCAATGTAAATACAAATGAAAGCAAGCTCAGATTTCATTCAAGAGAAACAGACCTTGCACAATATCCTGCTAGAATTGTTTGGATGATATAATTTCAACTAACATCACTGTTGTTCAGTAAACCTGTTAAAAAAGTCAATAAAATAGATGTATTGTCTATATCAACATGCAATTTACTCAAGCAGGACATGTTTCTGGTTCAGTGTACTTTGTTAACTAAAGCAAACATTAAGGCACTCTAGTGAAAGGTCGTAAACAGAACAATAATTATGAAATAATATGAAAGCCAGATGCCGTTTCAGAAGCAGATGCTTCTGTCTTACTGCAGTGTCTGTGTTTTTTTCTGTACTGATCCAGAAGTGGGTGAGTGCTTATCTGAAGTTCTGGATACAGAACTTTTACATTTATACATTTTACATTTAAACCACCATTTAGATCCTGGTTTTAATTTACATTTAAAACAGATTAACTTTATTCCTATTGAGCCATTACTTTAAACCAGGGGTGGATAACGCATGGAGAACACCGGAGTTTAGCTCCAACCCTGATAAAAACTCACCTGCCTATAGCTTTCTAGCAAAGATGAGAAGCCTGCAACAAAAAAGCGTAACGGCTAATGCTAATGCTGCGGCTGCCCGTACGCAGGAAAGGAGACCAGAGGCTGTTTTTTTGAATGGATGTTAATAGAAAAGAGGCTTCACTACACTGAATAACCTGCTTTTGTGAGAAAACAGCTTATTATTTAATGAATCGACTGCCTGGCTGCTAATCTTCAACATGTTTTACGCTAAACAATACATTCGTTGGGAACGATATGTAGATTTTACTATGATAAAAAGGTTATAAGGAACAGGGAATAAACTTTAAACTTACAGGTGAGGAGGTTTAAAATGAAAGGTAAAACAAAAATGCATAATAGGTGGGTGCCCTTTAAATAAAAAGCAGAACCCTTCATAGAAATGATGGTGTTATGCAATATTATGAAACTGCCTACAGCTCACAAAACACTGACTTCTGCATTCAGCAGCATCTCATCGGGGTCAACACTGAGCAGGTACTCACTCTATAGTAGAGCTTCAAGTTCATTTGTCAAGATTTGCTAAATATATTTTGAGTTTATTAAAAGAAAGACAGAGAGACAGAGAGAGAGAGATAGAGTCAGAGGTGCTCTGCAATGTGACTCTGCAAATGTGCAAAGAAACTAACATGACTCAATCTTCTCTGTTGTGGCTGGTCACAGTTAATGCAGGTTATTTATTGTTCAAGGGTGAACAATTGAAGGCATAAGATTTCTATACGCATATAAAAGTTTTGACTGCAATATCATGTCAAACCTAATATATAAGAATTATTTGAATATCTTTTCCTCAAAACATGAAGGAAAATACTATCCTCTGCAAGACTACCTCACAACGTATTACGATGAGCCACATCGTCTGGAACATTCAAGATTCAAGATAAATTTAACTTGAACCTTGAATCAAACTGCTTTTGAATGACTAGTCCAGTCAGCAAATTTGGACTTGTCCAATACATGTATTAATCTCTGTGTGAGAGGAGCAGAAGGGTTCACACTGTGATTAGTAGCCTTTCTTTCTGCTGAAGTGGCACTTTCTGCTCTTCCTATGTCACTATTCAACAGCTCAGAGAGGAAGAGGAGGTGGAAGGGAGGATTGAAGATAGATAGTTTTGTGACTAACACATCAATAACGCCTCGGTTTGTTCCTCTAAGCATCACCAGGCTCATCTGACACCAGGACCTCCGTGTTGTTCTTTTCTTAAATCACAGCTCTCACAACTGACCCAACATGAATCACTTGCACTTGCAGCGGAGGCTTCTAGGAGCTATGAGATGCCTAAAAACAGACATTTAAAGTAGGGCAGGGGTGTAAAGTATATGAGTAATTATACTTTTTATTAATTTTTTTTTTAGGGACATTTGTACTTTATCAGAGGAATACTACTGATTCTGAATACTTATACTCTTACTAAGTTACATTTTCAAAAGGCAAAAAATATGCATTTTACTCCTCAGAAATTTATTTTTTTTGCAGATCATCATAACTTAAAGCTTCTTATTAATCTTAAAAGACAATCAAATTCCAATCCTTGCTCAATTTTAAAAGAAAGTGACATCCACTTCACTTGTAAACTGCATTGGGCCACAACTAAAACACTGCTTCAGGAAGCTTCGGAGCGTTATGAATCAGCGTATCGAATCATCATTCGGATCGCGTGTCAAACCGCCAAACTGCTGAAATCACGTGACTTTGGCGCTCCGAAGCGCTGATTCGACACTGAAGCAGTGTTTTGAAATCGGCCATCACTATATAAGTCTATATAAGTTTTTTGGCGCACCAAAAATATTCTCGTTGCTTTATAATATTAATATTACTCACATGAACTGATTTAAATATGTTTTTAGTACCTTTATGAATCTTGAGAGAGGAAATTTCTGGCTATGCAGGCCTCACGGAGCCATCGGATTTCAACAAAAATATCTTAATTTGCGCTCCAAAGATTAACGAAGGTCTTACGGGTGTGGAACGGCATGAGGGTGAGTAATTAATGACAGAATTTTCATTTTTGGGTGAACTAACCCTTTAAAGACTGTTTCCATCGACTGGAGCAGATTTTAGTCTTTGAAGGTCAGAGAGGAGCACAAACCTATGACTGAATCAGTCCACTACACAACACACTTAACGATTGGCGAGTCACGACGGAACATTCTGCTGAACTCAACTGTGTGAGATCTTGTACTGAGGCAAACATGGATGTCAATTATTTGCAGTGCAATTTGTGCAGAAAAAACTGGAAAAACCCTGCCGACAACACTGGTGGTTTTATTTATGAAACGTTAAACATAACTTGAATAAAAATAAAAAAAAATCATAAAGTCCTGTGTTTTTCTTTCACATTTTCTTTTTGCCGTTATCTCCTGAGTAGATGCATTTCATTATGCTTTTCCTGATTAATTTAGTTAATTACAACATTTCTAGTGCCATTTCTTTTAAACATATAATCAAGCAATAATGTAGACTGTTTATTAAAAACGAATTGGTTCATTCTGAGGAAAAAATGCTGGGCTATTTTATTGTTCCGGTTCCAGAGTTACCAGTAACCGGTTAGAACGAAATAAAATACTGCTTTATTTTTTTTTTCCAAAACAGAAGTCATTTAAGCCAAAACTATTTAATGAGACTGACAACACTGAAAAGTCTGAAAGCATGACATTTGACAGAAGAACTGCAGTGATAGGCTATTCAAGGATTTCCTCAAATATATTAGATATAATTAAAATTATGTTATTATTTGGCTATTTAAATAAACATATATTCAGAAATAAGTGCAGTTAGCCTACATACAGTAAGCTACCATCTTATTTTTTCTGTTTAACTTTTATTAGACTCGAAGTTGAAATAAGAGGATAGCAACTTAATGTTTTTATTTTTTTTTTTAAATGAGAGAAATCACTGCTTATTCTGAATTTTTACCATCTTTTTTTTCCATCTACAGAACAAAATGAATAGCCTAAAACTATTAACTTTCAATGTTAACTTATGAATACAAAGAAACATCAAAAAGAAGATATGTCTGACAAAATTACCAGAATAATGTTTGACAGGGAATGCATCTCCTCAGCAGTCGCTGGCGCCAGTCGCAAATATTAAACATGTTTAATAAAATCTTTGTGAGGATGACCGGCAACAGCTGGTTCTTCAGTTCTAAGACTAGAATCAGACATCGTTGCACGATCTGCAACAAGCTCATAAGGATGTGATGTTTTTTAATTAATTAGCTACATTATTGATAATACAGACCTTTGTATTACCAATAACAATTTTTATAAAAAAAAAAAAAAAAACCTCCCAAAGCTGCACACAACAGAAACACATTTCCTTTAGCTTTTTCACGAAGCATCTCACAGAACATATTCCGAAGCCAATAACGCGCAGCTGTAAAGTAATGACGCACGTGACCTATATTTTACTTAACTACCTGGTTAATTAGGTAGCGTAAAACAAGTCCCAGACCTCATTAACCCTAGGGAACATATGGGTCTATTGGAAACGTGACATGATCTCGTACTCTGTCAATCATATTGTGCCTGCCTCATGGCTCTACAATCAGCCTCGGGTAATGAGATTCCACTCGGTCGCCGTGGAAACCAATGCTACCTCTTTTCATGAGCACAGCTGTGACGGCTATTTTAAACAGACAAAACATTGTCCCAATCACCATACATACAGAAAGACAATGAACAGCCTTTAGCCAATAAAATGAGCATGAGCAAAACGAAAATGAGCAAGGCTAATTGCTTCTTTCCATCCAGAGAAATGAACAAACAAATACCTTAGCTAATCATAAATCAGCTATTGCATTCAGTTCTCCACAGTAAAGCACAAAAATCTTTCATTCTTTCTGTAATGGATCTGACTGAAGTTTAGGGCTTTTCATGCATTTCAGAAAGTCAGAGCACAAAATTGACTTAAATGATCTCAACTAACCTGTAGTATGACAGCAAAGAAGAGGAAGATTTACATTAGAGTGAACCATAGCTGAACCAGGAAATTACTGAAAAGAATCACACTTGGTCACTATGAGGAGAATGTGCACCTCAAGAGGACTTCAAAGACTGGGCATGTTTTTCCTCTTGGATCAGTAAGTGTTTTTAAAGGGACATGTCTCTTAAAAGCTTTCTCTGAAGCCTGAGGCTGTATATTGCTTCTCTGTTTTTAAGAGCTTCAGAGCCACTGTGCCTTGCCAAACAACAAAAACATTGAAACAAGTGTAAATCTAGATCTAGAACATAATAGGGCTCGACATTAAACCTTGTCATGTGCTTGTCCTTCGGACAAGTAAATCAGTCATTCATTTGTCTGAGTAAACAAGTTGCTTGTCAGGAAAAAATAGGATTTTTTTTTTTGTGTGGTGTAAATATTTATTCTGAAGCAAATATTCTCACCAGTGTTCTATCAGCTTTGACATATTTAAATATATATATTTGTGATATTTACCCCAAGAGCATTTTTTAACCTTTACAAAGGGCAAGTTGCTTTCTATGAGAGGTAAAAAAAACTCTCGGATTTCATCAAAAATATTTTAATTTGTGTTCCGAAGATGAACGAAGGTCTTGCGGGTTTGGAACGACATGAAGTGGGTAATTAATGACAGAAATTTCATTTTTGGGTGAACTAACCCTTTAATGAGTGAGTCATTGAGTCATTCATTCATTCAAACGATTCATTCAAACGGCTGATTCATTCAAGAATGAGGTAGTTGTTAATGAATGGGTCATTGAATCTTTGACTCAACCGATTCATTCAAAACGCTGAATCATTCGGTAATGAAAACACGGTTGAGTGTTGCTGTGAGATGCGTTATGGTTCTTAGGGCTGCACGATATATCGCATGAGATTGTCACGCGCATTTCGTCAGTAAAGCCGGTTCCCTGATTACCACTAAATCGCCATCACCTGCTTTCAAATATCGCGTTCATATCGCAGATGAATCGCCTTCGATAATGAACGCGATATTGCGTGGCTTTTCAGTGATCTACGGCTCTGTCTATTAAATGCCGCACCATTTGAAAGCAGGTGATGGAGATTTAGTGGTAATCAGGGAACCGGCTTTACTGACGAAATGCGCGTGACAATCTTATGCGATATATCGTGCAGCCCTAATGGTTCTGCTGTGATCTTTGCTTTAAACTATTTTCGCTGCTGAAATAGAACAAAAACAGTCAATATTGCATCTAAAGTGTAGGTGACTTGTTTAATAAACTGTCGTATGAAATCGGTAGCACATTTTCAATAGTGTGATGGTATTCAGGAAGACACCACTCCTAGTTGTGTAATGTTGCTTAACTGTATCATTATATGTTATAAATATAAAAACGTTTTAAATCAGGCTACTTGTCCTGTTAGGCAAAATTCTCTTTCACTTGTCCCAGACAAGAGTTAATGTTGAGCCCTGAATATATCTAATCACTTCCTTTCCAGAGTTCCTCTAGAGATCACAAACCATGTAACCAGCTTTATCACAAGACGTCTATCGCTCTTCATGCTTGGTTATGGTATAACTTTCATTATGCTGGTATGTGTGTTTAGATGGAAAAGTATTTGTCTTCTAGGTGGGGGAATAGTCTCTTATTGGCTTTACAGCCTTGAAGCACATGTTTGGCAACATTTAGCTCTTGTAGATAAGACCTGTTAATTGAAACAGACCTTTTACTCTCTTTCTTCATTATAGTCCAGATACGGAAGATTTTTTTTTTTTTTTTTAATCAGTAAAGTGTAATTAATTTTACTTTTACCTCAATATTGTGACTAGATTTAAATACCATTCATTTTTTAAGTAAGTGTTTTCCCCCTTAATATGTATTCATCAAACAATGAAAACACAATATGAAACTCTGAAAAGTCTAAATCTAAACATGACATTTTACTTTGATCTAAGAGGATGTTCTTTTCTAAGAAACTTAGTATCAAATGCTTCCATGTCTCAGAAATCCACATATATAGACTGCAGGTTATATCACAGGGTTCAGTATGGGTTAACATCACCCTGAGGCTTTTTCAAAATTCTCAAGACTCTTACAGTTTTGTACCCCCAGTTTTCACAGCTGGTTTGCAGCTGACTTTTTTTTTTTTGAAGCAGCTAGGAAGGGTATGATCTTAATCGTTAAGGAGCCACTTAAAACGGATTAGCACTGACAACAAGATTGAGCTGATGGTCAAGCCAACTTACTGGCTACAAGTTAACAAAAGGTACACAAAGACTAATGCGGTCCACAGTCTAAACACACATATATAAATAAAAAAGTGCAAACAACATAACAAGGCCTATCTCACACATCCATCTGTGACGCATAACCGGCATGTATTTATTTTGTCACCTATATTCACACTACCTACATGAGGATCGTCGGAGTAAGTTTTAAGCCTATTTCTCACCCCCTTCCCCAACAACAACAAAAACAGAAACACATTGAAAATGCACAATACACCTACTTTTAAACACAATCTTTTGAAATATAGGCAAATATGAAGCAACATACCATAAAAGAGTGACCTACTCGCCCACAGTTCAAAAATGTTGAAAGTCTGTCGGGCTTGATTCAGTTTAAACATGCTGTAACAGACACACAAATCTGAATAAAAACAAACTAAAACTATATTTTTGTTTTTGTTAAATTAAATTAATCTGAAATAAAAAACAATGCAAATATAACAAGAAAAACTTAAGCTTCGATCAAAAATGTTGCGTTTAAAATGAAGTACTAAAATGAAAAAAATAAGTTAAAACTAAATACAAAAAATAAAAATGACAAAAGCACATATTATATTATATTATATATATATATATACACACACACACACACACACACACACACACACACACACACAGGTGCTGGTCATATAATTAGAATATCATCAAAAAGTTCATTTTTTTATTGTAAATTATTTTTAAAAATGAAACTTTCATATATTCTAGATTCCCTACATGTAAAGTAAAACATTTCAAAAGTTTTTTTTATTTTTTATTTTATTTTGATGATTAGAGCGTACAGCTCATGAAAGTCCAAAATCCAGTATCTCAGAATATTAGAATATGTCCTAAGATCAATCAAAAAATGGATTTGCAAAACAGAAAAGTTCAAGTTCTTTAAAGTATGTTCATTTGTGCACTCAATACTTGGTCGGCAGCACATATTACAGCAAATGACTTGCTCCTAGCACAAGTTACAGCATCAGTGAAGTGTGGCATGGAAGTGATCAGCCTGTGGCACTGCTGAGGCACTATTGAGATCATCTGTATATTGTTGGATCGACTGTTTCTCATCTTTCTTTTGAAAATTTCCCATAGATTCAGGGGTCAGGCATGTTGGCTGGCCAATAAAGCACAGTAATATCATGGTCAGCAAACCACTTGGAAGTGGTTTTTGCACTGTGGGCAGGTGCTAAAGTCCTGCTGGATAAGGAAATCAGCATCTCCATAAAGCTTGTCAGCAGATGGAAGCATAAAGTGCTCCAAAATCTCCTGGAAGATGGCTGCATTGACTTTGCACTTGATAAAACACAATGGACCAACACCAGCAGACGTCACGGCCCCCCAAATCATTACGGACTTCAGAAACTTCACACTAGACTTCAAGCAGCTTGGATTCTGTGCCTCTCCAGTCTTCCTTCAGACTCTGGGACCATGATTTCAACATGAAATGCAAAATGTACTTTTATCTGAAAAGAGGACTTTCGACCTCTGTTCACTCTCCAGTTCTTTTTCTCCTTAGCCCAGGTAAGACGCTTCTGACGTTGTTTCTGTTTCAGAAGTGGCTTGGTAGTCCTTTTCCTGAAGATGTCTGAGTGTGGTGACTCTTGATGCGCTGACTCCGGCTTCTTTTTACTCATTGTGAAGCTATCCCAAGTGTTTGAATCGGCTTTACTTGACAGTATTCTCAAGCTTGCGGTCATCCCTGTTGCTTGTGCACCTTTGCCTACCCAATTTCTTCCTTCCAGTCAACTTTGCATTCAATATGCTTTGATACATCACTCTGTAAACAGCCACCCCATTCAGTAATGACCTTCTGTGACTTACTCTCTTTGTGGAGGGTGTCAATGATTGTCTCCTGGACCATTGCCAAGTCAGCAGTCTTCCCCATTAGTGTGGTTTCAAAGAACAAGAGATACCCGGAATTTATACTGTAGGGATGGTCATTTAATGAAACTCAAATGTAAATATTCTAATATTTTGAGATACTGGATTTTGGACTTTCATTAGCTGTATGCTCTAATCAACATTTTTCCTTTACATGTAGGGAATCTAGAATATACGCAAGTTTCATTTTTTAAAATCATTTACAATAAAAAAAAATGAACTTTTTCACGATATTCTAATTATATGACCAGCACCTATATATATATATATATATATATATATATATATATATATATATATATATATATATATATATATATATATATATATATATCCTAAATGTGAATTTTGTCATTGTTCTGGAGCACTCTAGCTTATTACTAACCTTTAGGCTAACATATTCATACTAAAAGCTAAAAAACAATAAATACATTTTGATTTCAGGGGGGACTTCAAAGAAACCACACTGAAGCCTCGTTCACACTGCACGCATGTGTGTTGCGTTACGGCTCTGGCAAGGTTTTGTTCCGTCTTCTGAGCGGTGTCAACTCACACCAGAAGCATTTCAGAAGCGAAGCGGCTGGATTCCCGAGACCACTGTTTTATTGTGTTTATTGATATGCCATACTTTATTTTGCTGTAGCCTACAGACGAAGTTAATACACTAAAAAGTAGACAACAAGAACAAAAAAAATTCAAGTTTTTCAACTCCGAATCTTTTGTCGTCAGTTTCTGGCCTCCTAGTGATGTGAAATATGAGAGGGAGTTTACTCAGGATGATTATTTTGACTTTATTTTGTATTTGAGCTGGGTGTCTTGGCGTCCGTCAAAATTGGCGAGCCACCTATCTTAAGCGAAGCGGTGCGGCGAGCCGCTTCTGGGACGCTTCTCAAACGCACCGTGGAGCGGCTGGTGAAAAAACAAGCATTGACTAGAGTGGCCGCGAATCAGCTCCGGTAGCCGTAACGCCGCACACGCATGCAGTGTAAACAAGGCTTTACACTGTTTTAAAAAAGCTTTAATTTCTGTTTGCAGTGTAAAAGTAAAAAAAAAACAAAAAAACAAAAAAACTCTCCTGCAGAGCTCACTCAGTCCAGCAGTTTCATGAAACAAGCAGCCTAATAGTTTTGTATCCCTAATTTTCTCATGCATTTATTCTGACAATGCACTGCGTTACACAAAAGCATGCCGATGAATGAGTTTGCACAATTTGCAATGAGATGTAATATCTGACTGTAATTTTACCTCCAGTTGTGGTGAAATACAGTGTAAACTGTGAAAGCCAGTGGCGATGCATTACTCAGACTTGTTGATGTGGTAGAAGACAGGCTGAACGCCAAAAGCCATCCCACCCGTTGGCAGCACACATGCTCACAGCACACCCCTCGAGCTACTGCTGTGCTCGAGATAAAATAAGCCTCTGACCAGCCAATCAATAACAGAGGAACAAATTATACAGTAATCTCATTGGTTTTCTCTTGAATCTATAACTAAAAACAACCCCAAAGAGTCTCAAAGTTGAATTTCTCACAGCCAGTTGCTACTGAATATTAATGGGACTAGTGAAATATCTCTATAATGTTAAGTCATATATGACAACTTGCTTAGGGAGACTTGATAAAGATCTCCATCTTTTCTCTCTTAGGATATACAGCAGAACCACACCCAGGAAGGAAAAATTACTGTGAATTGCATTCAAACCTCTAAAATGAGCTTCAATGCTGATGATCTGTAATTGTGCATCATGCACATTAAAACTGAACACTGTCAGGGAGTGACAGATGGAACGTTTAAGATAGGTCATAAACATCAATCAGGATTAAGTGTGGAGAGGAGAGGTGATTTCAAACAACTCAGGACCCAGTGTTCCCCATTGGCCAAATCAGATCAAAGTAACAGACACTTCAGTCTGCCCACGCCACACTTCCGCACGCACAGAGTCACAGCACCATTCACATGACACACACACACACTAATTAAATATTATATATATATATATATATATATATATATATATATATATATATATATATATATATATATATATATATATATATATATATATATATATATATATATATATATATATATATATATACACACACACACACACACACACACACACATACATACATACACACATTTCCCCCTGACATTTATCCCAAATACCTCATTCAAAATAAAGTATGAACTCTCCACTTACAGAAGGAACTGAGAATCGCTCATTCACACATATTTCATCTGTCATTATCAAAATGAAACTTTTCAAAGAGGGAGACAGAGCAGGAGTCAAATTCCTGAATTAATTTATACAGACACTTAAACTATTTACCCCCATCTAGGATTGCAAAATTCTTGGAATTTTCAAAGCTGGAAACGTTCCATGGGAATTAACAGGAATATATGGGAATTAATGGGAATTTGCAAAATTGCAGGTTAGCCTATAACAGGGTACTTAAATGTAGTTAAAAAAAAAAAAAAAACATCTTGCAGCATAATTTTGGTTAAAACAACCATATTTAATGCAATTTTAGTTAAATGTTTACCCTGCACATTCCTCAATCACATTCACACAGAACACTACTTACTGCAGGGCTACTGAGACCACACCCCCTACATACACTGTGCACTCCCCCAGTCCATAACATGCACATTTGATCAAAAATACAGAAAAAATCAGCAATATTGTGAAACATAACTACAATTTAAAATAGTGGTTTTCTATTTTGATATACATAAAAATATAATTTATTTCTGTGATGCAAAGCTGAATTTTCAGCATCATTTCTCCAGTCTTCAGTGTCACACGATCCTTCAGAAATCATTCTAACATGCTAATTTGATACTCAATTATCAATGCTGGAAACAGTTGTGCTGCTTAATATTTTTTAACCTGTGATACTTTTTTCAGGATTCTTTGATAAATAAAAATGTAAAGAACAGCATTTATTTAAAATAGAAATCTTTTGTAACAATATACACTACCGTTCAAAAAACAATTCTCTCTTTTTTTTTTTTGAAAGAAATGAATATTTTTATTCAGCAAGGATGTGTGAAATTGATAAAAAAGGGATAGTAAAGTGATATTGTTAGAAAAGATTTCTATTTTGAATAAATTCTGTTCTTTTTAACTTTTTATTAATCAGTGAATTACAGGTTCCAAAAAAATATTCAGCAGCACAACTGTTTCCAACATTGATAATAACTGAGTATCAAATCAGCATATTAGAATGATTTCTAAAGGATCATGTGACACTGAAATAAATAACACATAACAATTGCTGCAATAAAAATATATTTATTTTATTTACATATTTACTAAATTAGAATTAATTGAATGCGAAAAATAAATAACTTATTTCATGTTATGACCAAACAAAATGTTCATATTTGTTTTTATATGATACATTTTATATAAATATTATAAATTTATACAAATTTCCCAAAATTTCCAATTAATTCACATAAATTCCTGTTAAGTTTCAAAATTGGTATATTTAAAAAATTCCCCAGGTTAAGTTCCCGTGGAAAGTTTCCGGAAATTTACTGGAAACTTTCTGCCCCTTTGCAACCCTATCTCCCATCTGACCCTTAAATATACAAGAGATGAGAGTGTATTGCTGTTAATGTAATTAATTATGCTTTTAGTCAAGATCTAATCTTGTACAGGGATTTTAACATATTATTTGACTTTTAACAACACAATGATGAGCTATATCACGACATATACTATCAAGTAGTAAACTGAATTTCTAAACCCAAATTAGTGCTCATAATATATTCGTGATTTTATAAGCTCAATCAAATGGATTCTTCCACGGAATAAAAAAAATACTTTGCAAACGGTGACAGGAAACAGGCTGAACTGACAAAGGCAAAGAGCTGTCTCACATTACACCCAAGAGAGTAACAACACCACCCAAGTCATCTTATACACGGCCTGATGTCGCAGCTATTCCAAAGCAAAAAGGTTTACAAAGCCAGAGCGGTTTTCCTGTGTCACATCATTACCATCATCATCATCATCATCATCATGACAACATGACTACAGCACTACATCCTCCTAACCCCCTCTGGAGAGAAAACCTGTGTCCTTATGACCTCTGGAGGACAAAAAGATGGACATCTGTACAGGATTTTACAAGAGTAAAAAAAAGGGTGCAGATCTGATCATTTTTGGAAACGGGTGTGTTGTTAAACTGGTGTTTATAACATTCAGACTCATCAAATGCACTGAATATGAGGGCATCCATTAATGATGAGAGCTCTTCCTATCGACAGCCTTGCTGTTAGACATTTAAGAGTCTTTGGTCATATATTATGAGCAGAGATGCAGCGTAATACACATTTATACAGTGAAAAATAATGATCAGCTGCTAGCGGTAGCTAACAGGATCAAATAGCTAGCTGTCAAAGCTGCTTACACAACCAGCTGCGTACATTTCTACGCCGTTATAACGAAGCCACCTTCATCCATCTGATCACTGCACCACTGGTCCGGAGCAAACCATCATATAAGCGCCATGTATCAGTTATAATAAGAGAGAACGGGAGTAAAAGAGATACTGACCTCCAGGAGCTAACGCCACAGCTACTCGCTTTAGCCGTGTATCTCTGGCCCTGCTGCGGCGAAACAGCGTCTCAAAACACAGTCATCGCTACATACGATGACGAACACATGATGTGACAGAGGCACGACGCGACGAGCGCACATCCGTGTCTTGCGGTAGAGGGTCAGTCAGTGATGCGATGATGATGATTGTGCCTGTTGATAAGCTCTGCTCGTCCCCTTCCTCTCTCTCCCTCTCTGCTTGCAACTGACTGTACGATAGCGACGTCCGATTCGTAACGGAATCGTTCGTTTGAGTCGGTTCTTTTCAACGAATCAGTTGACGCGATTTGCGCACTGATCAGTCTGAATCGTTTCGACCGGTTCTCGAGTCACCGACTCACTGAACAGAGAACTGCCTCTTTCGGACACGTCCGATTATTAATAATGATTTTGGGAATCGATGCTGAAATTATAGGAAGCATTTGGAGAAAACTGATGATTAAACTGATTTTAAACTGCTTGAATAGCCGTTATATATATATATATTTTTTTATGACTATATGCTGAATTATGGCTACGACAAAATTAAACGAAAAACGGAGTGGTTCTTCGTCATCACGCGGTACACAACAAACCAGTTTATTAATAAAATAAATAAAACCAAGTTTTATTAATTGTCGGTTTTGTCGTGTACCGCGTGATGACGTAAAACCACTCATTTAGATTTCTGAAAGGGTTTATTTTTATTTTTATTTATTTTTTATTAAACAATACAAAACATCAGAGCATTAAATCAATAGATACATGTAAAACACAAAAAAGAAAAATATACAAACACAGATATGTTGCCAGGGTAATAAAACAACAATGCAATATAGGCTATGTAAACCTTAAGAGGACAAAAAGGATGAATAAAGAGAAACAGTTTTCATAGCTTTGGTATTAATAGAGCATTGGATAGTATCTCTGAATAGAGAAAAGAGAGGTTTAGAGCCAGGAAATTTTTGTTTATGTAGACTATGTGAAATTTAGCCAGTAGGAAACACAAATTAATTATGTAATATTTCCCTATTTTCTCTTTAGAGTAGTCGAACAATCCAAAGAAAACATCTTTAAAACCGAAAGAAAAGTCACTTATAAAATATGATTGGATAAACAATAACACATCTGACATTGCCAAAACAAGTGAATGAAATCTTCCTCAGCAGAATGACAGAAAGAACAATTCACTTCAATATCTGACTTAGCCTATATTTCTTAAGAAATGCTTTGGTCGGGTAACATTTGTGAATTAATTTAAATGTTATTTCTTTTACTTTATTAGTAAGCAGATAGATAGGCCTACTTATGCGACAAGGACCACACTTTCTCCCACTGTAAATTCTCTACATTATTCCAATATGGTATTATATAGGCCTAAGGAATTGTCAGATTTCTGAACGGGTTCTTAAAGAAAGAGATTTTGATGATTCAGTTGATTGTAAGACTCTTCTATGGTGTATGCTTCAGTTCATTTCAGAATTTCACTGTGTAACTCTTAGAATATTTAGTTTGTCTTTTTGCTTGTAAATGTTATATTCTTTGTTGCGATAAAATCACTGCGCTGATAGATTGCATTGTCGGAGAAAAATATAATGAATAAAGAAGAAAATGAAAAAGAACCGGTTCATTGAAACGATGTGTTCAAAAGAACCGATTCGCGGAAAATAATTTACTCTCATCACTACTGTACGAACAGAGCGTGAGTTCCGCATAAAGCCGGAGGCTGGACTGTACCATTCATTCATCGAGAGGGGACCTGCCTTCACGTTAACGCTTACAGTCAGACACGTGAACTGGCGTTTATTTGTTTTATTAATAAATTGGAACGAGGTTAAAAATGAAAACATGTTATGTGCTACAGAGTGGATACCTTGATGGCAAACTGATGTCTAATAACATAGGCGACTCGTTATTTGCAGTGGGTGGGTTTGACTGAGTAAACAAACAATACTGCTTCCATAGGAAGCTCATATTCTTTAAATTAGGATACAGAGAGATACTTATATAACACAAGTGCTAATAGACAGATCACTGACGCCACTGTTGTAAGCTCAGATTCAGTATTTATTTACAGGATCAACCCTGATCTATTAAAAAACAGCAGAATAATAAAAACACAAACAATACAGAAGTTCCCTGTTTTAGGTAATGTATTTCTGTATAAAGAATAGGCTTTGAGTCATCTATTTTTTTCAGCATTTTTATCAGATAAATATATACTCTCACAGAACAATAAATTGAGTCTACTTTTATATTTATACATATAAAGCAGTGTACATCCAAGGACTTAAGGCGTTAAAACATAAGGTTGCATTTCTATGTCATCCTTCCATTGAAGACTATGTTAGTCAGAGTAATGAGGTCCATTGAGCTGAGAGGGTACACATAAATTAGAACTACAATCAACTTTCCATTACACTCTGCCTCATGTAAGTAACATTCTGTTAGAAGATCATTTCAGTGTGGAGAAAAAGCTTAGGGCAGCGAGTGTAAACGCTCATTACAGTAATGACTAGAATTCATCTAAGCCTTCATCACAATTCCTATGTGCACAAACAGATGATAAGCAATGATAGAGGATCAAAAATGCATGTCTTTCAGTAGATTTTATACCAAGATTCAGTCTGTGAACTGGTCAGCCAACTGGGATGAAATCTGAACGGATAGAAGGTAAAACACCTGCATCAGTACACGCGTGTTTTCAAGCCCTTGTAAAAAATTAGAAATTACTGTTATGATAAAATGAGCCTGGAAATGGGGAAATATAATCAGAAAGCAAAAAAAGAGCTATAAGAAAACAATGTGCATTAGCAATTTCACTAGCTGACAGAAGGATGGTAGAAAAATAAAAAAAAACATACAAATAGAATATGACTAATGTCAGCAAACAAATCTCAATATGCACGGTCAGGGCAAATAATGCCACAGCAAACCAACTGTTTTAGTTAACCATAGAAAATTTGCTTTCTGCTCATTTTTGCATGTTAGTTTCCATAATGCATTGATTCACAACAACCCATGTCTGTCATAAAAGTGGTTTTTAAGATCAGTAAAACCTGAATTGTACATGGTCACACTTGATTTTTGCATTGTTACGGAGCATAGTAGACGTTACAAAGTGCTCTCATTTGCCTAGTTCCTTATTTCAGAGCTACTTTTGCGATATGGTTCAATTGAATAAAAAAATAGGTTATTTCGCATACGTTGCTAATCTCTCTTGATGAGGACAGGGCTGAGCGCATTCAGACTATCTGAATATTATGACAATGTATAACTGAGGTAAAACAAACCTGTGTTGAAACAGACTATGTCAGATAATTGCAAATCACATAAAAATGAATAGCATCAATCCTAATCGATGAATGGGTGTATATAGAACTAAATATAACCATTTTATTATTAAAAAAATGAAATATAGTGAGAAGAAGAAATACAACATTAATGGCCCAAGTTATTTTCTGACAATTTCAACCACTGATTTTACTGATAATTTGTTACGAGTTAAATTCTGCAGCAAAAATGTCAGTAATGAAGACATCTTAGGCATCAAACTGAGATATAGATTGTGTATTTATGTTAATGTTTTTACTGTCGAATAATATCAGCCCTCCACCAAGTAGAACTGATGACTAAAGAAAAATAAAATGACAGCATGACATATTAGGTTGGAGATTGCCATAACTAAACATGATGATGTAATGGAAAAGAAATAATCACGGTCTGCATTAAGTTTTCAGAGGTATATGCATCTCAGTAGTCGCTGTGAGTTGAGCAGCACACTGATTCAGTCCAGTGACTTACCGATCCCTGCTAATCATATTCTAAGCACTTTTAACCACTCCCAAACATTGGGCAGTACGTTCGACCTCATCAAATCAGGCCATTTGGCTTAGTTTTTTTTTTTTTTTCTTCTGTATATTCCAACCAGCAGAAAACAGAATTCCTTGTGAACGTTATGATACGCTGGATCAGTGTAACATGGGCTCTGAATCAATATGGCTTGCACTGGTAAAGCACTGACTGATTTTTGTTATAAAAAACCTTTGGGTGTTAAAAGAAGATTGCATTTTAACATGAATTACAAGACTAGATGTATGTCAAACATCAAGTAATAAAAATGAGCGAATTAGCCTGTACTAACAGAAGACTGTTCTGTTTCTATGCAAATTCAAAACAGCAGAATGCCGACAGCCATTTCCAACCAAATTAGCCAGAGTGGAATCACAAAACACTGTAAATAAACAACATTTCTGCAATGAACAACCTTCAAGACAACCTCTTCTATGAATTATAGAGTAGAAACCATTGCCAAAATCTCGTCAAAGCTTTTGGTACTGGAAACATTAAGTATAAACAACACCAACATGAAAAAAAAAAAAAAAAAAAAAAATCATGACCACATTGTTTGTGGCCGCTCACTCTAGCAAGCAAGTCTCTGAATCCAAATCCATCAGGAACCCCAAGCTCAAATGATGGTCAAATAGCCACTACCTGTTTTGAACGGTCCCTGAGCTACTTCTGGCCACACAGTCTATCAATAGCGCATTCAAAGGAAGCAGCTCACTGACCACTGGGTCCAAAATATTTAAGTCAAGGAAGAGAATGAAAGAAAAAAACAAACAAAAAAAAACAGGCTCCTCGTGACTGTGTGAAACATTTCAGCCCTTAAGGACCCTGTGTTCCGTCTGTAGATGATCCGTGCCCACCCATGTTTCCCTGACACTGGCTCATTCTGTCCTGGAGGTGGAGCACTGGCTCACTCATGGACATCCCAAATTTCAGAAAGCAGTGGCGGGAGTTTCTTGTCTTGGAGGCGCAGAGCAAAGACTTGCTCTGAGTGGACGCTGCTCAGTGTGCGGAGGCTGACCAGCTTCATCAGCATACGGGGAAACATCAGATGATCCTTTGGTGGAAATTAAAGAGTAGTGGATGATTAGGAATACATAGTAATAGCAAAACCTTATCAGTCGTACAGTGTTGCTAAAACTATTAAAAATCTTTTCTTTAATTGAAATAAAGCTGAAATAAAACAAAAACTATTTTCATCAGGCAATTTTTTATTTATTTTGTAAAAATAAAACAAGTTTAGTAAAATTACTAAAACTGAAATAAAACTAAATTCAAGCTAAAAAGAAATATTTAAAAAACAAAAATGAAAGCACGTAGCAAAATTACTAAAACTAAAAATATAAAAATAAAACATCATTTAAAACATTAATAAATACTATAATATTATATAAATAAAACTAAAATAATACTGGTTATAGTCAATTGTTATTGCATGTTATTGATGCAAGGGTCTGCAATCATCTGTGCCACCTACTGGACATAATGGACACAACAGGCAAAATATATAGTGGTCCTTTGACAAACTAATCAAGAAACACTACTGTTATGTTGGGGTCATTAAGATTTTTCTATTTTAAAGAAATCATTACTTTTATTCAGCAAGGATGCATTAAAATGATCAAAAATGACAGTAAAGACATTTATAAAGTTACAAAAGATTTCTATTACAAATAAATGCTCTTTTGAACTTTCTATTCATTAAATAATCTTGAAAAAAAAAATAAATAAATAACAGTTTCCACAAAAATTATAAACAGCAAAATGGATTTTATCATTGTTAATAGGGGTGTAACGGTACATGTATTCGTCCCGAACCGAACGGTACGGATGTCACGGTTTTGGTGCATGCAGTCACATGATGAATACAGTTGGTCACAGGCGATCGAACCTCCGATCCAGAACGGGGCACGCATGGTAATGCAACGCTGCCTGCTACCAGTAAAAAGCGCAGAAGAAGAAGAAGAGATAGATGATCCATTGTTATGTTTACATGTGGGCTGCGTCCAAAAACTGGAAAATGCAGCCTTCGGAGGGCACATTTCAAGGTAGGAAGGCATCAAGGCACGTCCGAATCTAATGTTGGCTTCACTTCCTATTTCCTGAGATACCTTCATCTGATCGATTTTTGAAGGCAGCATAGATGCATCCTTCGCTGTCTTTGATATCCTACAATCCTGTGCGTTCCATTCTGTGACAGTTGAGCTTGAAAAATAAAGATGGCGTCCAAAAATTGCATTTGCTGGTCAGTTTGTGTGGAAATGTACGCCTTTGTCCAATGTTTTCCACTTTTGATGTCATTTCTTGCGAGAAATTACTACTGTAGTAATTAAATATTTGTTTAGTTCTCACCAAAGCTCGTGCTATTTTGCTGTAGATCATTAAACTGTTACTCTTCCTCAGAAGTCTGCCCGAAATCAGTTTCGTGGGGTGCCTTCAAGCACAAACGCTGCCTTACACCAACATGTTTGTGTACCGTTACACCTCTAATTGATAATAATAAAGAAATATTTCTTGTGCACCAAATCAGCATGTTAGAATGGTTTCTGAAGGATGACACTGAAGACAGGAGTAACATACATCATGGGAATAAATTACATTTTAAAATCTAACAGGTATTTTAAATGAGGTAAATCATACTCACATTGGGTCGTTTTATTCTGATGTAAGAGTGGAGGGCGTCCACATATGGCTGCTGTAGTCTTTCCACTAACTCGTGATCCTGCACGTTCGGTCGGTCTGACCACATACATACACACAAACACACACACAAGACAAGAATAGTAAGACTGACTGATGCAAATGAATGATGCTGCATTTCATTAGTTTTGTACTAAATTGCCTTGGGAAAGACTGTTGGACGAATCATTACAAGTCTTAAAATAAACCAACAGCACACCAGATGGCAATCTCCATCTAACTAGTATCTACTAAATCTAATGGATGATAAAAAAATGGCTTCCCCTTTCAAAACTGAGCTAATGTTTCTCTCTAATCATAAAAGTTTAATAAACCCAAACTAGGATTAATAATTAGAATTCCATAAGAAAATGGTATATAAACATTCTTCTATAATTTAAGGTATATAAAACCTATTATAATTATTTTTTTGCTTTATTAAACCTTTCACCCATGAAAATATAGAAAAATGAAAGATATGAAAGATATTTCTTAATGTGAATAGGCCAAAATTTAAAGGATTAGTTCACCCACAAATGACATTTCTGTCATTAATTACTCACCCTCATGTTGTTCCAAACCCATAAGACCTTCGTTCATCTTCAGAACACAAATTAAGATATTTTTGATGAAATCGGGTTTCTGAACCACACATAGGCAGCAACATCATTGCACCTTTTGAGGTCCAGAAATGTACTAAAGACATCATTAAAATAATCCATGTTACTACAGTGGTTCAACCTTAATGTTATGAAGTGACGAGAATCCGTTTTGTGCGCAAAAACAAAATAATAACTACTTTATTCAACAAATTCTTCTCTCCCCTGTCATTCTCCTATGCTGCTGAAACCCTCGGATTTCATCAAAACATATCTTAATTTGTGTTCCGAAAAGGAGCAAAGGTCCTACTCCTTTGGGACGACATGAGGGTGAGTAATTAATGACAGACATTTTATTTTTGGGTGAACTAACCCTTTATTGCCTGATAAAACTCACCAAATGTCAAACAACATAATATTGGTTCTTGTGTGTCAAACTGACCTGCTGAGAAAATGTTGATAGCGATGAGCAAAGCGTACTCTGCCTCATCCAGGTGGAGGTCATTCATGCCTTTTGAAAACTCAAAGATGGGGTTGATGAACTCAAACTGCAGCCCTGCAGACAAGTCAGAGAGGACAGAGATCAGAAAAACAGGTCTCAAATAAAACCACACTGAATGTAAAAACCCTTCTATTCTGGTTCTTATATACATCAGGCAAGTTTAAAATCGAGCACCAATACAACATTTTAAACAGTACCTGCTTTGGCAAAATCTTCTTTATTGTAACTGAAGTCTTTGAGGAAGGTGATGCTGTCTATCGCTGGGTTATAACGCCTAGAAGTCTCTAGCAGCATGATCTACAGCAGAAAAGAAAGTAGAACATGTATGTAAAACAAGCAGTACAGGCTGTGATTGGTTTTTCTTGAAAAACAAAACTTGACACCAGGTGGCATTTTTTCTAAAGTACTTCCCGTTACAAAACAACAGCAGAAAGAAGTCTGGCGAACAAATGTGTTCCATCTGTGCACACAAAAACAGCAACAGAACATGACTGAAAACAATGTGTGTTAAGGGTCAGTCAGTCTAACCTCTATAGTTGAGGTCTTCAGCAGGGCGATCTGGTCCTCTCGGGTGAGCTCCAGGAAGCCAGGCAGCTGTTTAGCAAAGTCTACAATCTCCTGCACAGACATGATGGCCAGCTCAGTGAAATGAGCAAACCGCTGTTGTCGAACCTCTCGGTTAAGTGGGTCCTGACTCTGTGGCCATGGCTGAAAAAAAAAAAAAAAATGCATTAGAGATTTAGAAATCAAATACATGTCTTTCAAAGCAAGGGTAAAATGTACAGGCCAATTCATAGTTTTCAGTCACATGACTGGTACAGAGACCTGGAAAGCCAAACATCGATAGAACCGCAGCATAGGCCTATCAATTTTCCATCTGTTTCAAGCCACAAATATTTAGATCACCTCTCAAAAGAAGAAAAACAAATAGATGTGAACAAACTGCAAGTTTTGGGTACTTGCAATCCACATACAGCACCTGCCACAATATTTCAATCACTAAAAACACTGAGGACATTCTAAAACAATTAACATATTGTGATATTAAAAGATCAAATTCAATCTTCACCTTATTGATGACGCATACTATATATACAGGCAAGCAGATGTGAACAGCCTAAATTGCACGTTAAGCCTTTTTTAATATTATATATTATTTTTGCGTTCATATTCTGGCTTCAAATGCTTGCCTATTGATAATGTTTAATAAGGGGTATGGTGAATTTGGTCTTCAAATATCACTCTCTTAATGCATTATGCCACAGGAAGCATTTTCTTTTTAGTGGTTTAACATTTTATTTAATTTAGTGGTTTTTCACTTAACATGCAATTTAGTATGTTGCGTTCATATTCTGGGCGCATGCATTCATCAATAAGGTGTACACTTAAAGTCCCCATGAAATAAAAATTTAAAAAGGTTAGTTCACCCAAAAATGAAAATTCTGTCATTAATTATGAATTGAGCGGTTTAGTCCAAATTTTCTGTCACTTTATACGATAAATGGATTTAATTTAGGCTTTTTTTTCACATCAGCGATGTGCGAGTTGATGAATGTTTATGTGTGAATAAAAGCCTAAATTCAATCTGTTCATCATATAAAGCGATCGTGTCTCTTCAGAAAATTTTGTCTAAACCACTCGATTCATATGGATTGGTTTTAAGATCTCTTTATGAACTTTTTGAAGTGTCAAAGTGGTAGTCACGTAGCTGTTTATGGAGTGACAGAAAGCTCTCAGATTTCATCAAAAATATATTAATTTGTGTTCTAAAGATGAACGAGTCTTACGGGTTTGGAACGACACGAGAGTGAGTAATTAATGACAGAATTTTCATACAGTGTAAATATACTTTACACAGTCTGCTTCAGTCCAGAGACACGATAGCACAGAGTGGATCATATACGTCAGTCAGTGTATACCAGAAAACGTATAGGACCCATTTGAATTTTGCACAGAATGCTGTATTTTAAAGCGATATGGAGGAAATTATGAGGAGAAACGGTTAGAGATTAGGAGGAATCTGTGGCTTTACTGAGCTTGACAGCTCTAGCCAAGTTGTGATATAAACGAAACGCTATTTGCTATTTTACAAAAGGGGAGGAGCTGTTCAATATGTCCCGCCTTGTCTTCCTGTTTCAGTAGAAACGACTTCAACACATTGAATAATGCTGGACACTTCAGTGGGTCTTTTAAGGGATAGTTTCACCCAAAAATGCACACAAGTTGTTCCAAACCTCTATGAATTCTTTCATCTGCTGATAGGCCCCATTAACTTCCATAGTATGGAGGGGGAAAAAAAATACAATGGAAGTCAATGGGAACTATCTTTTTAATTTGATGTTTTAATATCACTGTTTTGGCATATTAGTACAAACCTGGTACAAATAACTGGCAGGCAGCAGAGGAAAGCCTTGTTTTGCCTTCCAGGTGGGTGTTCCTATAACACCGTGTCTTCACCAGACAAATCGACCATTGCAGCACTTGGACTATGTCAGAAATAGAACGGGGAATCCGTTTGCTGTCGGGAATTTGTTGTGTCCCATCGCGCCGCGCCGCATCCAGTGTAGACAATATCACTGATTATAATGGGTTCCATTGTCTTTTGACACGACGCTCGCGTCTGGTGTAGACACGGTGTAAGGGTGTGGCGTCATGTGAAAACTATGAATTGTAGTTTGATAAACAACAAAAGCCAAGCTACAGTCTCATGTTCTAGGTCTGTTAGTCCGACTTCACAAAAGCAAGAATGACGAATTACTGTTTTAGTCTGCTTGAGAACGAACTCTTAAATTGCACATAAATGCACTTACAGTGACTTTAGGCCGATCGAGAAAAGAGCGTTTGTTGCACTGCTTCTGCATGGCCACCAGCTTTTCGATCATCTCCTGCTGTTCAGGAGCCAGAGGGGGCATCTCAGGGGCAGGGCTGGGTGTTGCCACTGTAGAGGTACGTGCCGTCTCTTCTTCCTGTTTTTTCATCTTCTTCAGTCGGATCTGCTCTTCTGACAGCACACCTATAAGAGACAGAGAGATAAAGCTGCTAACAGAATGATAAGCAAAACAAGCAGCACAATCACAATTTCATATGGACATACCATAACAGATAAGATAAAAGATTTGATGACAGCTGTATGGACTACTTGAGACATCCATGTTTGATGAAAAAAGCCAGACATGGCTGCCGCTCAAAAGATTGGTCAATAAGATTGTTTAATTAATATAAATTAATGCTTTTATTCAGCCAGGATGCATTAAATTGATCAAAAATGACAGTAAAGACGTTTATAAAGTTACACAAAATTTCTATTTCAAATAAATGCTGTTCCTTCCATTCATCTTAAGCAGCACAACAGTTTTTAACATTGATACTAATACAAAATGTTTCCTGAGCATCAAATCAGCATATTAGAAGGATTTCTGAAGGATCACGTGACACTGAAGACTGGAGTAACGACTGCTGAAAATCTGACTGACCCCAAACTTTTGAACGGTAGCGTAGATGTTGATGGTCAAAGAGCGTCACTCACATTGCTCCAGCATGCCCGCCTCCCTGCACTTGCGCAGACGGCACTGCTGACACTTGCGGCGCATGTACATGTCCATCTCGCAACGGCCAGAGTTCTTGCAGGTGTACTGAGCTCCTTTGATCACGCTGCGTCTGAAGAAACCTTTACAGCCCTCACAGCTCAGCACATTGTAATGAAAGCCAGATGCTTTGTCTCCACATACGCTACACACCTCATTTCCCAACATCTTGGGAGCAGGGCCCTTCTTTCTCTTCACTGGCTGACCCTCTGCACAAACACACACAGGACAGAGACACCATGAGCTTTGCAATTCCAAAGCAACATACACATTAACTAACGCATTTTTATTTACTCAAGATAGGCCAGTTCATCCACACATACTGTATACACATACTCATGCTGACACGCATTTTTATACATGAGTAAAAGTCCCATGTCCCACATTATGTAACAGGTAAAGTTCAACTTATTATCTGAATCATTTTACGCTATAAGCAACATGAAGCTTATTATCTATGACATGAGTCCAGAAGTATCCTCCAGCTGTTCAATCTCACCTGGTGCAGGGGTGTCCTCTGAGGGGTACATCTTGATGTCGTTGGGCTCCATGAGCAGCGTGTCGTTCAGCTCATTGTGTGATGTGCTGTATGGGGCCGTCTGACTGAGATTCTCCTGTTTCACTTCTGCTGTCGCTGCTGAAGGGCCCTCTTTACTGGCACAGCACAGAGAGTCCCCTGTACACACACCAACAACACATTTCTTTTAGGGCTGGGTCTGATGATTAACGAGGGGTCCAACACCCTACTCTTTAATTAGTAAGAACAACTAGATTTTCCTTCCTTAGATATTTTTTAATATAGCACGGCATACACATGCAGACAGATGACTTTCGGTCTTGTCACGTGCTGCATTTTTCACTCTATTATTACACAGGGAGTCCTTAAAGCGTTAGTTCACCCAAAAACTAAAAATTTTAAATTAAAAAAAAAAAAAATGTTTAGATTTCATCAAAATGATCTTCATTTGTGTTCCGAAGATGAACAAAGGTCTTATGGGTTTGGAACAGCATGAGGGTGAGTAATTAATGACAGAAATTTCATTTTTAGGTGAACTAACACTTTAAGACTAGTCATTGAAGCAAGAAACTGACTAGATTTGAAAATATGTTGTTTTTATACTTTTCTAGTTCTAATGGATGACAAATCACTGCGACTATTACACATCACACAACCAACAACACGCATTAATATAGAACACATATTGATATAACCTATTTTTCTGTATTAATTGATTAATTACAAACATTAACACAACCAGGTCTAAAAGGCATGAATTTTTTGGGAAATTCCATCACTGGTAACATTTCTATTATTAAAGCTCATGACAGACGCTTAGCACTCTACCCATATGTTAATGTTCAGAAAGTATGGACAGTGCCCAACAAATTTTTAAATAATAAAATGAAAGAAGCCAATTCAAAAATCCCTCATCATTATTACCCTTGCAATAAATATTCAGGTAAATTTAACTTAAATGTTTTACCACTGGGCTCCTTCTGCCAAAGGAAAAAGAAAGTCTCTTATTTTATTTCTGCTCTTACACCAAATATTTCTGGCTTTAAATTTTAGCATCCTTATTTCTTGTGGGTTTTTTTCAGATGTGTAACAAAAACATCCAGCATTATATTTTTTGTTGAAATTTAAGTTAAGTTTTGCAAATAATGAAAAAGCCAAGAATGATCATAAGTTAAAAAAAAATCTTAAAGCTGAATAAATAAGCTTTCCATTGATGTATGGTTTGTTAGGATATGACAATATAGCCAAGATACAACTATTTGTAAATCTGGAATCTTAGGGTGCAAAATAAATCAAAATATTGAGAAAATCTCCTTTAAAGTTGTCCAAATGAAGTCTATAGCAATGCATATCCACTCACAAAAATACATTTTTGATATATTTACAGTAGAAAATTTAGTGTGAGTAAGTGTGAGTAAATGGTGGCAGAACTGTCTCTTTAAGCAACACTAGCACAATGTCTAGCATCACTTGGTTTGATATTTTGCTATTAATACAATAAAATTCATGCATTATCAAACACAATTACTTTTAAGTAACTGGTGCCAAGGTGATTTTAGTGGATATATGAAGTCAGTTTCTCAAGTTCACAAAACCTTTGGTGAAATGTTTTGCTTAAAATAAGCTTGTGTTATTTTTCTTAGAAATAAATGGCACTTGGTTTGATATTTTATTATCAAATGCAATGACATTCATACATTTATAGGTGTGACTAAAGTGTTCATGTTCTGGCAGCTTCTGATTTTTATCTACGCTTTAAATGTGAACATTTTCACTCTCTAGTAAAAGAGAAACGAAAGTCTTACCATGACCAACATCAGTGATATCAGTCGTAGAAAGGGTGGACATCTTCCACACGGCCACTTGTCATAACGAACCAACACTGCACCTGCAGAGCACAATAAAAGGCAAAGTTGAAGCCTTGAAAAACTGCCTGTTTGTGTCAATGATTCTGATTATAATATTCAGTCACAAGAACTACCGACACTAACTTCAACTAAATTCAATACTAAATCAAAACCACGTATAGAGTAGAACAGCACCTGACAGACTCCAGGTCAGTCACGTAATATGGGCAGCAGTGGTCTGCCACTCTCACTGAGAATAAACGCATGCAATGCTGATCTTCACTAATGACTGTCAGTACAGTTCCTTAAGTAGTCACACTTCTGTACGGAAAGCTCACAAAAACTACACAGTCATCCTTTCATATCATGGGAATTTTTTTTTTAAGCTAAAATGTGCAAAGCAAAAAAGAAGAAAAGTTGAGAAATATTAATTCATTGAGTGTTTTTGCCAACTAAGCGTGCTCTATGAACTACCTACTTGAGAATAGGAATTGAAAGTGCAAAAAAATTGGACTCATGGGTGTTGCTTTGAGAGTTTTAGGAAACAGAGATTTTTAACAGAGATGGAGATCTGAATTGGGGAAGAATGCTTTGGATAAAGGCTCGATCACATTAACCCTGACATGACAAAATATTTGCCTAATGGAATTTTCCTGATGGACTTCCAATGGTGGAAACATTTCACAAAGTGAATTTCGCATCAGTTAAATTTTGGTGAACTTTGACATGCAAAAACCGCAGAGCTAACCAATAGCAAGTTACTTGGTCTGGCAGTGACCTCTGTGTGGGCAGTCCACAACCACATGCAGGTCCTGCCTACTTTGCCAGTGAAACTTTGTTGTGCAAGGGTAAAAGTGGCCATTCCTTAAGAATGTAAAGCAAAAAAGCTGATTCAATTCTACAATGTGCCCTTATCAGCGAAAAGGGAAAAGAACCATGACTCACAAAAATAAATTATCACTAGAAGAAAAAAAAAAGTAAACTGCATTTCAGACTAAATAACTTCTAGTGGTGTAACGGATCACAAAACTCACGGTTCAGATCATATTACGGTTTTCGAGTCACAGATCCGATCAGCAAAAAATAAATAAAATACATGAATAAATAAATAAAATACAAATAAAAATGAGGGGTTTTAAGACAAATGTAACTTTATTTAACTTAAAAAAACACTTTAAGTACTTTGATACCACAGCAAAAACTGACATGAGAACAGACAGTAAAAATGAGAATACACAAATTAAAACAAACACTATAGAACAGTTACCAATAAAATTAGGTCTAACAGTAGTATTCATGTACAGAAATGTAATAATATAAATATAATTGTAATTACACTGCATGCACAGTGTTCTCACTGTATAAATTAAATATAGATTAATCATTGTTAAAGTTGTTTTGTTGTTTGACAATTAATGACAGTTATTTTTAGGCTGCGGTCACTAAATGCATGGAACCCATATACGAATGCATGGAACCAATATGATGAAACACATGTGACAGCATACAAGAACACTTGTAGAGACAATGATTTTGAGATCACTTTGTGTGTACGTACCCGTTCAAGCTCAAGGAGTCGCGAAACAGAGCTCGATTATGTGTTTGTGCGACATCTGAAAGGCGCCTCTGTGAGCGTGCATGCTTTGAGTGTGCGCACAGAAAACAATGTGCGACTGCGAAATTTGCCTCTTCTTGCATTAAATTGTTTAAAAACGCTTGAGTTTTTTAAATTGGTAAGACATGTGCAACATGTGCAAACATGTGCAAAAAATAAACATTCACTATGGCTTAACGCAGTTAAAGGTGCCCTAGAATGTTCTTTCACAAGATGTAACATAAGTCTAAGGTGTCCCCTGAATGTGTCTGAAGTTTCAGCTCAAAATACCCCAAGGATTTTTTTTTATTAATTTTTTTAACTGCCTATTTTGGAGCATCATTAACTATGCACCGATTCAGGCTGCGGCCCCTTTAAATCTCGCACTCCCTGCCCCCACTATAAAACAGTGCATAAACAAAGTTCACACAGCTAATATAACCCTCAAATGGATCTTTACAAAATGTTCCTCATGCATGCTGCATGCATGGATCGGATCATGTGAGTATAGTATTTATTTGGATGTTTACATTGATTCTGAATGAGTTTGAGGCTGTGCTCCGTGGCTAACGGGCTAATGCTACACTGTTGGAGAGATTTATAAAGAATGAAGTTGTGTTTATGAATTATACAGACTGCAAGTGTTTAAAAATGAGAATAGCAACGGCTCTTGTCTCACCGTGAATATAGTAATAAGCGCTGGTAACTTTAACCACATTTAACAGTACATTAGCAACATGCTAACAAAACATTTAGAAAGACAATTTACAAATATCACTAAAAATATCATGTAATCATGGATCATGTCAGTTATTATTGCTCTGCCATTTATCTACCAATATCTGCCATTTTTCGCTATTGTTCTTGCTTGCTTGCTTACCTAGTCTGATGATTCAGCTGTGCACAGATCCAGACGTTAATACTGGCTTGTGTAATGCCTTGAACATGGGCTGGCATATGCAAATATTGGGGTCATATTAATGATCCCGACTGTTACGTAACAGTCGGTGTTATGTTGAGAGTCGCCTGTTCTTCGGAGGTCTTTTAAACAAATGAGATTTACATAAGGAGGAGGAAACAATGGAGTTTGAGACTCACTGTATGTCATTTCCATGTACTGAACTCTTGTTATTCAACTATGCCAAGGTAAATTCAATTTTTGATTCTAGGGCACCTTTAAGAACCAGGGGGCCTGGTTCGTATGGATCATGGATCAACCGTGATCTGTTACACCCCTAATAACTTCTCATAAAATACCCAACTATTTGTTAAAATCCATTCGTTATAACTGTCTAACTAGAGTGCCTGAGGTCCCGGCTCCATTATTTTGATCACTTATTTTCTAAAGTTTAGTTGTACCATACAAAAACTATTTATTTCATGTTTTAATTTTCTTAAATATTAATAGATTTATAAAATTGGCAATCAGCAAGAATTTTAAATCTGGTGTATATTTATGCTGATATACCAATAAGCTCCGTTAAATAATGAATTAGGCTATTACACAGACAGTTTACACATGCTAACATCTGGAACATTAGCATGACACAATCTAACTATGAATATAAAAAGTAGATTTGAACATTAAGGTAAAGTGAACAAAAAAAAAAGTCACATCTTTTCAGCATACAACAAAAACACTCCAGATGTATTGATATGTGTAGAGTGTGTGCATATATGGGTGCTAAAGCACGTTAATGTGAGTGAGAGCCCTACTTACCCCTAGAATGATGATTTGTTATTGTCCATCCATGTTGTTCCCTGCGTCACTAGCAGCACATCGTGTTTTTCCTCTCCAATAGTCTGGATGCCATCGGAGAAAACTTCTCTCCTATAATAGACTCTTCTGTGCCACAGCTTTCTGACTGACAGCAAAACAAAGAGAGGAAAACAAGAATGACTTCGGTTTGGAGGTTCCAAAGATGAGGTTTTCAGAAGAATTATTTAAAAAACAAGCAAGCAAGAGAGAAAACAAGCAAATGGAAAGAATGACAGAAGAGAAGGTGAATGAGTAAGTAAGACAGGGAGAGAAGGAAAAAGGAGGGAGAAAAAGAGAGCAAGAGAGCACATGAGAGGTTACTAGCGGTCATTCACATGACTGTGAAATCCCCACAGAGGCCTTAGTTCAAACCTCCACCTTTTATGAGTGTCTCCCAAAGCATCTTTATCACATCTTGGAATTTAATGCAGAAAGATATGGAGTCACTGAACAGATGCACAAAGAACATCCCAGTGGAAACACTTCAAATAAAAGGAAGACACTTATAGAAACCAGTCAGGGCACTCAAACCACAACATTCTGCAAAGCCTGGATATTTTTTATGGGTTTATTGAATAAAAAATAAGCAGTAATAGGAGTCCCGCAACTAGAAAGTTTGTGCTTTAACAGTCAGAATAACGTCAACCAGGGTACGACCCTGATGTTGTGTCATCCCACTGTTACACCTACACCATGAACAGATCAAAGTCCAGGTTATGTCACCGGTCATACAAAACTTAGAATTTAAATCAAATAAAATGGTAACTGCAACTATAAAAAGATAACAAGTCAGAAACTCTTAGCAGCCCAAGATAATAACGCACTTTCTGAACAATCATTTCTAATATACAAGCTGAAAAGTAAGATACACTTCTAAAGAAACACATTTTGTATGATAATCAGCACGCATGATATCAGCTGTAAGAAAAGACAATGGATCAGTTGTAAAATGGAGAAAGAATCCTGTCATTGTCTCAGATCCCCTTTGTTGGAAGGTTCAATGAATTGTATAGCTCCTATTCGAATTAAACAGTCACATTGAAAAAAATCACATTGAACATGACCCGATGTAAACCAGTGGAAGGCTTCTTTCAATGTCCAATGTTCTGCACTTATCAGTAGGCTGTTACCTTTGTCCTGTAAACCAGTGTGCTCTACATCTGCCAGATCAAGAGTCAGGTCATCTGCTGGCAGATATGATAACTGGATAGTGACAATGAACAATTGAAACAAGAGTAATGGGCCATTCATTCAGACCACTTTGATTCAGAAGAAATCTGTGTTTAAGTGCTGCCTGAAAGTTTCAAGCCCCAAAATAGGTTAAAGTTAAGATTGAGCTTATTTCAGGAAGTGGGGTTTTCCTATTCTGTACAAGCTTCCTCTAAATTTGTCATGAGAATTAAGAGGAAGAAACCCCTACTATACATAGGACGCAGATTCATAATGCAAAATGGTAGCATACGATTTAGTCTAAAAGTACAGCTGGGTTAGACTCTCAACACAGAACTACTTCTTACATTCTAAAATTAACCAAATTGCTACTGACAGATGCAAATAAGAAAAAAAGAAAAGAAAAGAAAAACAACAACAACAACAACAACAACAAAAAAACATAGATACTAAAACGGAGAAGATGTGCAGACTGGTTTCTACCCTGAAACAGACTATACCTATTACACCAAACTAGAAAGTGGTCTTTCATAGAAAATGCCCACAAATCTCTATGTACCATGCTCAACCACCTTTTCATGAAAAAGTATTCAATGGTAGGAGTGAGGTAAATCGATTATGAATTAGGAACTGTGTATCACACTTGTGGTATTGTGTTGAAGGCATAACTTTCTCCTCGACTGTAAACAAAACTTGTCAGACAAATAAATAATACAGCTAAAAACTGCTCTTTCACAAGCATACAAATGGCAATAGCTGTACAACAACTTCTAATGTCTTAACATATTTGAAAAACAAAAATGAAAAAAAAAAAAAAAAAAAAATGCTAAAATTTCACTTAATTGACTAAATATACAACACTCGTTGCAGCCAAGTGTGCTTATTTTCAGTGTGACATGTTGAAGTTAGGGTATAGGTTGCATGTAATCATACACATGTTTGATATTAATGTCACAACAGAAGTACCATTAGATCTTGTCTTTTTTATTGTGATGTAGATGTGAGTGTAATGGATTATCAAACAAAATATGGAGAAAAGGTGGAGACTTGGTTCTATGCATTAAAGGGTTAGTTCACCCAAAAATAACATTTCTGTCATTAATTTCTCGCCCTCATGTTGTTCCACACCCGTAAGTAAGACCTTCCTTCATCTTCAGAACACACATTAAGATATTTTTGATGAAATCCGAGAGGAATTCAGAGAGAGAGAGAGAGAGAGAGAGCGGAGAGAATACTTCTTGTAAACAAAAACAAAACAAAAATATCTTTATTTAACAATTTGAGCTGTTGTCATACGCAGTTGATGTAGTGAACACAGTTCAGTACTTCTGTGTTTATGTCCGAATGCAAACTCGGTATTGACCGGCTCCTGCGTTAGCATCACACGCACGAGTCGTGCTGCTCACTTGTACAGCATCAGCCAATACAGAGTTGACATTCGGACGTAAACAAGGAAGCCTGCTGTGCATTCACTTTGTCACAGCAGCTCAAATTGTTAAATAAAGTTATTTTTGTTTTGTTATTGCGCACAAAAAGTATTCTCGTCACTTCATAACATTAAGGTTGAACCACTGTAGTCATGTTAACTATATTAATGAAGTTTTTACTACTTCTCTGGACCTTGAATGTGGTAATTTCGTTGCTTTCTATGGGAGATAAAAAAAAAAAAATCCTAATTTGTGTTCTGAAGATGAACGAAGGTCTTGCAGGTTTGGAATGACATGAGGGCGAGTAATTAATGAGAGATATTTCATTTTTGGGTGAACTAACCCTTTAATTGTTGATTGGATTTTGAGATGTGGACTTTGCTCTCGAAAGTGGAAAGAAAATGAACAAGCTTGCAGGGGCGGGGTTTAAACGGACTAAATTATTGGAGAAATCCAGCATATATCACCAGAGAGAAGTCTGTCATTTCCACCAGAAGGTACAGTTATTACATTTTGATTGACTGACAAAAAAATTACGAGGTCAAAAAAGAAAAGAAACATCGACATAGATAAATCATTCACAATGAAATCTATAACATGCACATAGAAAGTAGATTGGGTGAATTTTCATTTCATGCCAATTTAAGAATACCAACACAACTGCAAATGTGATTATTGTTTTCAGTTATGTTGCACAACAATGAAAACTGTTTCAAAAGAATCAAGCATTGAGCTGATTGCAATCCCCAAAAAGCACAGACTAAAAGCCGGCCACTCCTCGCCTCAACTTGTTCCTCAATCCCACTCCGTGTTTTCCATGTTTCGTTTCCTGAACTAGAGAGAAACCCGTCGAGAGCGCTCCTGGAAACACCGAGTTCTTCAGACTTTCACAACCTGCTGGTCACTTGCAGGCAAGAGTCACATAACTACGTATCGATTCGCGAGTGAAAATAAATGCATTAAAAAACCCAGTGACCCTGCTGTGCTGTAATCTAATAATTAATAGCACATCTGTTATCTCACTCGACCTGTCAAATTAGAGGACCAGTGGAACAGTTGTATAACCAGCTCCAAATAACTCCATAACGGCTCTTTCACACGAATTTCTGTGAAGGGTTCAGGGTACGTTAACGGCTTTAGTCTGCACTCCATCCCAAATACTGTAACTCTGAGGATTAGCCTCTAATAAACTCAGGACAGATTACGGATTATAAAACTATATTGAACAGTAGTGTTAGTGGTAGCACTCATCAGCTAGCCAAAACACCCTGTTAGCCTTTGCACCTTAAAACAACACCGGCGTAATACAATAAACAATCCAAACAACTACCATCTGAACACTGACATTTTAAATCTGACAACTTTACGGTAAGTGTTCTCTGAAGCACAAGTGACAAGCGTTATATGAAGCACTGACAGACATGTCTCTCATCATGACAGCAGCTACATGAGCTAACATATTCCTCATTACACAGCCCCTGTACCGCGTAAACACTCATGTAACTCTCTCAAGAGATGGCGTGGTCAGATGAGAATAACGCTCATTTTTCTAGTGATACCTCGCTTTGCTGAAGATGACAAGATCTTTAATCCAGTACGGTGAACTTTACTCTGGCGATGTGAAGAGAGAAACGCCTAGGTAGGCCGTGGAGAGAGAGAGAGAGCTCTAAGATGGCTGCATACAAACACAGGACTGTTATTGTGTTGTGCCTTCAAAATAAAAGCCTTATTAGTGACAACGGCGTCACTTTGACAAACGGTTTATAAATATGTCGAAAATTCATTAAAAAAAAGAGAGTAAAAAAAACAACAACATTGTAAACGTGAATGTAGTAGACAGCTTTGAACAGACTTCAGTACTGGAAGATTGAAATTATTTTCTTTCAATAATAATTACTTTCACTTTGATAAAAATGAGTGCTATCGTTCTTGAGGGCGGAATTCGGAATATTATACTAGCCTTGCTACTTCTGCCATTTAAAGGTATAAAATATTGAGTATCTTGTAGGATGGTTAAACAAGTCCGGTAGATGGCAGTAAGTGTGTGTTGTGTTGCAGCCGTAACTAAAGAAGAACCTCACGTGATTTAAAACAAACAAAATATCAACATCTTAGGAAAGAAGTATATATTTGACTGTATCAGCGAACTGAAACTGAGTTATATATAAGTTGTAGAATAAGTCGTATATTACGAAAGTAATGATGGATTTAGACTTTTACAGCTTCGGTTTTTTGAACTGGCTTGTGACTAATGAATGAATTATATGCTTACAAGACTATAGTAGAGTTGCAAAGAATACAAAGTAACCTTGACAATACTATAAAAAACTCGATTAACCATGCGGAGAAGACCACAGTCTGCAGCTTTAACTCCGGCATATTTGAGGTCAGATTTTAATTCTTTAATGTTATCTAATATCAGCATTTAATTGTGCAATATTACCTGAACAGGTCGGGTGATTTACTGTGCTGTCAAAATTGTAATTGCTCAAAAGCATGGCATTCGATTAAAATGACCTTTTCCTAATGCACAGTCTGTATATTCAACAAAGACTAGCATTTCTAAATGAAAATGCTGTACTTTTTTTAAAAGCAGGATTGGGAGTGAGAAAACAGTTTCAGCAGCACAGTCCCAGTTTCACACAGATCTCTGGCTCTGTTTCACTGTGCAAAACTGGATACTGGACTTTGGGAGGCCAATTGCTATGGTACAAGTTAAAACAAGGTGTGATCTATGCATTAAAATGTTCTTCCTCTTCTTTAATACCAATAACAATTTTGTATGTTCTCCATCTAGATCGTAATGCCTCTAGAATGGTTTCCTCTAAATAAACCAAGTGTTGGAGATTATTTTCACATGGCATATAATGTCATTACACCATTCTTATTACTGAAGGTACACATTTTCTTAAAGTAATAACAAAAGGATGTGTTTTATAGGGTGTTCCTCATCTCTAACCCTTCTATGTTTTGAACATGCTTTTGTTTTTTTGAGATGCATAAGTAAAAGTAAAGTGTTGTTTTGATCGTTTTTAGCTGATTGAGCGGAGTCCCACTGCTCTTCCTCGCTCCGCAGTTTATCTCAGCATCATCACCTTTGTCATGGGCGCCAGCATACACCTAGTGGGAGACTCTATTAACCATCGTCTCATCCTCAGTGGATACCAGCTTCATCTTTCTGTCAGAGAGAACCCCATCATCAAGGATCTGAAGCCTACCTCACTGGTACGAAGTAGTGGCATCGAAGTAGTTCGATGTACAGATCAAACAAATTATGTGGTCTGCTGAAGAAACTATACATTGGGTTTGTTTTTAATGGTGATGATAATAAATACTTTATTTGGTTTCAGATTGATTCCTTTGAGCTTCTGTATTACTATGATGAGCACTTAGGGCATTGCATGTGGTAAGTATATTTTCCATTCTCACATTTAATCTCTAATTGCGCTACAATTTACAATTTTACATTCTAATAGAGATTCCTCTCCTCCACCGTTATCATTATAGGTATGTCCCATTCTTCCTCATCCTCTTCTTGTATTTCACTGGCTGCTTTACACAAGCTAAAGATGAGAGGATGCCTTACTCAGGTTGGCTGCTACTTGGCCCTAGTGCAGTGTACTATTGGTAAGTCAGTTTTCAAGCATTTTTGAGATGTAGAATTTAAAATCAAGTTGAAGCAACATTTTATTTCAGTATTATAACATATTTCCAAGTGAAAGAGAACATTCAACGAGGAAAAAAATGATCTAACAATAAATCAGGCATCAGAAATTAAACGTTAACGTGGTCTATTTCTTCAGGTATCTGATCACTGAGGGGCAGATTTTTGTTCTGTACGTCTTCACCTTTTTTGCCATGGTTGCCACTGTGATGCGCCAGAGGCGGATGGGCTTCATGCTAGACAGCAATGGCCGTTTCCTCTTCTATAACTTCATCATTACTCTGGGATTAGTTCTGGTTTGGGTCGCATATCTGTGGAATGATGAAGTTTTGCGCAAAAAGTATCCCGGTATCATCTATGTCCCTGAGCCGTGGTCCTTTTATACCTTACACATCAAAGGCAGTTAAATACCAACATTAAATCTGAGCTACATTTCTGTTACGTTTCTCCAATAAAAAGAGTTTAAATATGAGTTTACCCAAGTTCAATGACACTTTGAGTGAAACTAAAAACATTTGCTCTTGAATTCTGGTTAGAGACTTTTTTAAAGGGGTCATGAATTGAGAAATTTTCCTTGTGCTTTTAACATATAAGAGGTCATTGTACTGTAAAAAATATCTTGTAATTTTCAGAACTCAAAACTTCCTCTTAAGTCAAAATAAAATGTAAATTTTATTGAAACCAAGTTGCCAAAATGACTCGTTTTGGATTTTGTCACAGTATTACGTCAATACGAGAGACGCAAACACAGGATTAGTCCAGCAACAATAGAGAACGTAAAGAAGTTTGCTTTTGTTGTTGTTTTGATCTAAGCCATTCGCTGCAATCCTGAATAAAAGCTTCAGTGAGTGACATCTTCTGTTTTGTCATCAGTAAGGCATTACTTTAGGCATTTCACTTTATTGAAAAGATTGATGAATAGCCTATAATTACAACAGTGCGACAAAAGATGGTACATTCATTCATAATTCCATTTTCACGAAACACTGTAAGTTATCATTTGTCAACTACAAATCCAAGTACCTAAACTTTATTTGCCACAACCAAGACTTATGTAAAAGTAAAAGCTTATGTAAAACACATAAATGTTTCAAATTGTTGGCAAATGTTTCAAATATGTAACAAGATATTTTTAAACATCGGAAGTTTTCAAAACAATTCCCAACAAGTGTAACGTTGAAAATTATTTTAATATGCAAAATTGTTACTGAATCAGAGCAGTGGCCGTTTACTTCTGAGTTTTGAATGCGGCACACCCATCAAAATGGAGTGAAAGAGAGGGTCAAAAACAGGATAGAAAATACCCTATTACTTCTAAATCAGGATATCTTTTGATGTAAAAATCTTGATAACATTATAAATGGACCTCAGAGAACATTATAAAATAAAAACAAAATAAAAACTTCAGTTCATGACCCCTTTAAGTTCCAGTGTTACTTACTCCTTGTGTCTTCCCAAGGCAAACTATATGTTTATCATTTTTGTATATTGAATAATAAAGTAATTTCATCATTGTGGTTTACTGTAAAATTGTTCCTTTTATGTCCTTGTTTTATCTAAATAAAGGTTGTACTCCCTAAATATACCTTTTTATGAGTCATTGAGTGTGATCATGAGCTGCACCTACTGTAGCAGACACTATAACATGATAGTTGGAATCCTGTATCAATGTTCCTATGACAACGAGGCTATCAATTACGTCAACACTGCAGTGGACTTTAGTTCCTACAGGTAATCCAGAGGGAGTGACTCTTTCCCTGAACAGCCGAAACGCGTGTAGACATGGTGAGTCTGATGTTAGTTTTCTCTTAAATTTAATTTTAATTCAATTATTGTTGAGTTTTCAACATGTTTTTTAAACTTCTCTTTACAGGCAAAATTCTTATCACAAACTCAGATTGATGGTAAGCTGTTACAAAGAAAAAAAAGTGTGCATTGTAAACCCATGAATATAGTAAAATAAACTAAATTGTTATTTTAAAAAAATCGACATCTACAGTACATTTATAAGCGATGAGAATTTTTTGTGGAATTGTTTTCAATGAAGTTTCCTTGTTCTCATGTAGAGTTCAAAGAATGTTTCTCACTTTATGACAAGAAGCGAAAGGGGAAGATTGAAGCCAAAGACCTTATTACTGTCATGCGCTGTTTGGGTACAAGTCCCACATATAATGAAGTGGACAGACATCTGCAAATCCACAAAATAGGTAACATTTTGTTAGACCCCATGATTAACATTCCATTGAATTATGAATATGTCTTCCTTGTCGACTCTTTCAGCTTCCTTGTGCCACCTGTGGCTAATAGCGATACACATTGGACTAGTGCTCTCACTGTGCTAATGACAACAACAAAACACCTTTAACAATCAGATATTTAGCTATGACATACTTGATTTTTATGGCCAGTGTAAGAGCATGTTGAGGCACTGGAATCAAGCATCAAACAAAAGATAAAGTAAAATACTGAATGTTTTGAATGAATTCTTTGCTTTCTTTAATGTTAGTAGTTCATGCATGTTTTCTGCTGTATCCCCACCACAGATAAGACAGGGGAGTTGGACTTTTCCACATTTCTAACCATGATGCACAGACAGATGCAGCAGGAGGATCCTAAGACTGAAATTCTGGAGGCTATGCGCATGACAGACAAACACAAGAAGGGCTACATTCTGGCCTCTGAGCTACGGGCTAAACTCACTGGCTTGGGAGAAAAGCTTACTGAAAAAGAAGGTATAAATCATCTGAGATTCTTCTGGGTGTATGTTGATTTATTCAAAGATCAGAGCTAATCAAATGAAATTGGCACAAGTTTTTTTTTTTTTTTTTAATGTCAGGGTCTGGACAGGTTTAAATATTAGACCCATTAAATTAATGCAATTTCTAGAGATGTATCCTGTTTGTGGACTTTAGAAATATATTTTTTTCTTTTGATTTTCTAAAACAATTGAGCCAGTCAGATCCCAGTATATTAGCACTATCAGACAGAATGAACGTGTTGTTTAGCTGTTAATTGTGCTTTATTTTTCAGTGGATGAGCTTTTTAAAGAGGCTAATGTTGGACGTGATGGACTCGTTTATTATGAGGAGTTCACCAGAATGGTCACACTTCCTACAGTGGACTACTAATGAAGAAGAGTGGGATTGGCCCTTACCCTGAATAATGCAGTTATTTACTAGCAAGAATGAGATATTTTTGTTCTGTGTATACATTGTATATAAAAATAACAAGTCATTAAATGTTAAAATGAAAAAGTCATATTTGGATACATGTTGTGATTTCAGTATTCACCACTAGATGGCAATCATGATGTAATTGAATTATTGTGGCAGGGTTAATAAACACTGTCATGATATTCAGAATATTTTTATTTAAGTTTGAAGATTGTTAAACTCTGAATGAGCTCTTGAAATTTAAACTGTATGTTGTACACCCACCATCATCTATTTTTAAATCTATTTATAAAGTACAAAATAGAAAGCTATGAGACTCCATCCTTTCCCCAATCCAAAGCTTTCATGAACTCCTCTTCAGTGAAAGACAACAGCTTGGCCGCTTCAAAATGCATCTTTCAAAAATACAGCATAAACATAAAATGCTTTTTATGTTTCTTCTAGTGAGGTTAGTTAGTGAGATATGATATTACTGTATTTGGAAATGTAAATAAATTTCAAGTAATTGTGAAGATACTGAATCCTTACCTTCTGTCTTTTTAAAATATCTATTAGCTTAAGTTGCTTTTTAAAACCCATGATGAGCTCAGCATTTTGTCTTTCCAGCTTTCTGTTCTCAGCTTGTAGGGTTTCAATCTTTTGGTGCTCCTGACTGATTGAATCCTTCGGAAGGGTAAAAAAGCATAAGAGAAGAAATGAAATGAACAAAAATGCCATGTAAATTTGAAATACTTCTGGAGTAAGATGTGGTGCCAAATAGTTCACTCAAGGTTTTGTTTCACAGAAAACTGTAATACACATCACTTGGTTTATTTCGTGCTGGTTTATCTGAGTTCACATTACCTTACTGCTCTGTTTGAGTTTGTTGAGCTGAGTTTTAGTCTTCTCAATCTCCTCCAGAGCTCTATTCAACCGCACTTCTGTTGCACTGTGTGTACTGGCTGCCTGCTTATGGGTCCTCTTCATGCTTTCCAACTCCTAGAGTGTGCAGACACAGGCATTTACATGTAACTGAAGAAAACATGTGCAGATTGTGTTTGCAGGAGCAGACATCCTAATGGTATGTATATTAAAGGGTTAGTTGTGTCTTCATTTACTCACCCTCATGTTTTTCCAAACCCGTAACACTTTTGTTCATCTTTGAAACACAAATTAAGATATTTGTAATGAAATCCGATAGATTTCTGACCCATCAGTGACAGTCTACGCAACTACCACTTTGACACTTCAAAAAGTTCATAACGAGATCGTAAAATTAATCCATATGAATTGAGTGGTTTAGTCCAAATTTTCTGAAGAGACTCGATCACTTTATATGATGAACAGATTTGCACATTTGCACATGCACATTTGGGCTACCGCAAGAACCAATGAGGTTTGTTCTGGCACACCAAGCAAGTACGATTAGGCTTCTGTAACTGTTTATGTTCGCTGGTCAATGTTTAAATGTTGATAAAAGCCTATATTCAGTCTGTTCATCATATAAAGCGATCTCTTCACACAATTTGTACTAAACCGTTAATTTCATATGGATTACTTTTACAATCTCTTTATGAACTTTTTTAAGCATCAAAGTGGTAGTTGCGTGGACTGTCAAGGGAGGGACAGAAAGCTCTCGATTTCATTAAAAATATCTTCATTTGTGTTTTGAAGATGAATGAAAGTCTTACGGATTTGGAAATGAAGACAGACTTCTCATTTTTGGGTGAACTACCCCTTTAAAGGTGCCCAAGAATGCTTTTTCACAAGATGTAATATAAGTCTAAGGTGTCCCTTGAATGTGTCTGTGAAGTTTCAGCTCAAAATACCCCATAGATTTTTTTAAATTAGTTTTTTTAACTGCCTATTTTGGGGCATCATTAACTATGCACTGATTTTTTCAGCGCGCCGCCCCTTTAATTCACGTGCTCCCTGCCACAGGAGCTCTCGATTATATTACAGCACATTTACAAAGTTCACACAGCTAATATAACCCTCAAATGGATCTTTACAATATGTTCGTCATGCATGCTGTATGCATGCTTCGAATTATGTGAGTAAAGTATTTATTTGGATGTTTATATTTGATTCTCTATGAGTTTGAGGTTATATGCTCCGTGGCTAAGGGCTAATGCTACACTGTTGGAGAGATTTATAAAGAATGAAGTTGTGTTTATGAATTATACAGACTGCAAGTGTTTAAAAATGAAAATAGCGACGGCTCTTGTCTCCGTGAATTCAGTAAGAAACGATGGTAACTTTAACCTCATTTAACAGTACATTAGCAACATGCTAACAAAACATTTAGAAAGACAATTTACAAATATCACTAAAAATACCATGCTATCATGGATCATGTCAGTTATTATTGCTCCATCTGCCATTTTCGCTGTTGTTCTTGCATACCTAGTCTGTTGATTCACCTGTGCAGATCCAGACGTTACTGGCTGCCCTTGTCTAATGCCTTTCATAACGTTGGGAACATGGGCTGGCATATGCAAATATTGGGGCGTACACCCCGACTGTTACGTAACAGTCGGTGTTATGTTGAGATCCGCGTGTTTTCCGGAAGTCTTTTAAACAAATGAGATTTACATAAGAAAGAGAAAGCAATGGAGTTTGAAACTCAATGTATGTCTTTTCCATGTACTGAACTCTTGTTATTTAACTATGCCAAGGAGGTAAATTCAAATTTTGAATCTAGGGCACCTTTAATGATTTATTTAAAAGGTTGGATCTTTGTAAGTCCTAAGAAAAACTTTTAACCCCAACCTACCCAAACATCATGCACATACAACAAGTCTCAAGTAGGATGACAGCGAATAGGTGTTTTTCAAGCGATACAGCGCATTCTGATAATCACATATTCAGTTTCCATGTCCCTATCATAAGGGAAAGGGTGAGTTCCAAAGATATCTGTCCCAGAAGTCCAAGTACAGTGTGCTCTGCACTCTGAGCAGCTGTGGAATAGTCTCACTTTACACACAGAGGACTAATCAGGTTAAAGGGCCCATGCCAAAAATTCCACGGCTCTGGATCCTGGAACAGCTCTGATTAACAGGAATTATGGCATACATGTTACACATTTCTAATAGGAAATGAGTTGCAGTGAGGTTAAAAATATTGATACTTAGTCAATGTGGAACATTTTTGTTTGGATCTGAAACACTTGTTCGGTCATAAAGTAACTTCAATAAGGTTCAGTAGATTGTGGGATTGAATAATATTTTGCCAACAGTTCAAGTACCTTTTGCAGTGCTGCGACTTGCTGTTGCAGACCTTCACATTTCTGACTGGATTCTTCAGTTAAAGCTCTTTGCTTCTCAACCTGAGTTTGCTGGATATTTGTAGTCCTCTGCAATCTTGCCCTTTCCTCCTCCACGTCCTTCAGTTTACTACTTAAAGTGCTGTTTTCATCCTCCTTTAAAACACAAAAGGGATTTTGAGCAAGAGTAACGTGACCTGACTAAATAGATCAACCAACCTTGAACACATCTCAAACTGCTTACCTTCTTGTTGCATTCATTTGAGAGTCTGTTTAATTCTTCCTGCATTACTCGAAGTTTAGCCTTCAAAAACCTGATCTGAGCTTCTGTAAAAATGAAATGAATGTATAAGTCATAATGCAAAGAGTACAACAGCACAACAAATTCAATATTTGAACATATTTGGTCTTTTTAACTGGCCTGCGCCCATCTCATCTCCAGCACTGGGCATGATGTCATCCTGCAAGTGTTCCTCAGTGAGATCATCACTAACTCTGTTCTCGATTGTGCTGATTGTCTTAGCAAGTGAGAAATCTCCAAAGTCTTCAGGAATAGCAACATCATCAACCACAGTGTGTGTTGCCTTTCTGTTGACACTACCCCAAAGACCAAAAAGCATTCAGATCTATGGCATTCATTACATACAAGAAATTTTATTATTATTATTTTATGTACACATTTCTTCATATAAAAACTTTGAGAAAACACTTACTGAGGATTCTTTTTATTTCCTGAGCCTGGCTTGTTTGCCTTTGAAGATTTTTCAGAGAAGTTCTTGTTTTTCATGATCTACATACAACAGAAATGGTTTCTGTAAGTAAAGGGATCTTGTATCTAATCCACAATTGCACGGATTCATATGATATTTGTGTTTTACCGTAGTGGACTGTTTAGATGTTGTTTGTTTTTTTATATCCGCCATCCTAATAAGACAAACAAAATGTTATGCTCGCAAACAGCAAATGATGTTGCTTATGCTCATGTCAAATTGTGAAAACCATTACCCAGAAACCTCAAAATCACAGTCAGTATCAATGGAGAGGTGGGAGGACATTGTTTTGGAAAGCACCTCATTTTGATCCCTCTGAAAATCACAATCAAAAACAAACAAAAAGTGTAATGTCTGCGTTTGTTGCAACATCATACACAAGATATACTACAAGCTATGCATACATGTTAAAAGTACAAACCATGTTCTCTCAGATCTTTCAAAGATTTCTCATCAAAAGCATTTGCTGTTTTTCACATCAATACTTTTTCTAGTCTTACCATAACTTTCTCTGCTTCCCGAACAAGTTCTGCTGTTTTTGCTTCAAGCTCTGCATTCAGACGTCTGAGGAGTATCAGAGTTGCAAGCATGTTAGATATTAAAGATAACATTTTATAATCTAAATTCTTTATAGCACTTATTATGTAGTCACTGCGTACAAGCTACATACAAAACAGCGTAATTAAACTAATGTGCATTTAAGTATTAAACCCATAAATACTTGTATTCCTCTTCTTTGGCTAAGAGGTCCATTTGTGGTGGTTTCTTTGAAGGAGCAGATGAAGAACTGCTCTGAGGTCTGGGTCTGGAAGGCCTTTCTGAGTAAGACGTTTGAGGCTTTTTTAACTGAGTAGAAAGAAAGTATCAGTATTAGTGCAATTATTAATATTTCTCCGCCTTATAAGTACTACTTTCTTTGTTACGTCTTCATTTAAGACGGCTATTGCTCTGTCAGGTAACAGACATTCGTTTCCGTGTCTGATAATTTCAGTACTAAAACAAGTGTCAATATTGATATTTAACGTTAATTATTTTATTTAATACACAACAGAGTACTTTAGGCAAAACTATAATTAATACGGCATAACTTTAAAAGAGGATTAAAGAGTTTTATTTCTTTAAACTTACAGGAGGTAGCGCGGGTCTGGGTGTTCTGTCTGCCATTTTTGTTAGTGGCGTCGACACGCCGTTGCTAAGCAACAGTGTTTACCGTTCCTTTTCTTCGCATTTAATTTTAAGTCAAGATTTATTTAAAGAAATTTATACTCCATATGCAGTTCAAGGAGGCGAATTTATGTATACACACTTGATTCTTTGAACCCTTATTTTTTAAAATAAATATGTCATCGTTCGCTGCCTAATTTATGTGGCAATAAACAAAAAATATAAAATAAATAAGTATATGTATTTCAGATAATTTGTTATTTTATTTATTACAATTCATTATGTGACCGATAAAAAGACAATCAATCGAATATGAGGGGAATCCTGTAAAACAATGAGAGAGATATTATCAATCCTTATTGACAGGCAGTTCTATGGAGTCAAATTAATGCCTTAAAGTTTTGCACAAAAATAAAGTTTTGCAAAACAAAAAAAAGAATTGAGCAATAAAAAAATGTTTTGCAAACAAAAATAAAGAATTGCAAAGGAAAAATAAAGTATTGAGCAGAAAAAAATAAGTTTTGCAAACAAAAATAATAAATTGCAAAATAAAATAAAGTAGTGCAAAAATAAAAATATAATCAATTACAAAAATCAATGACAGCTCTAATCCTATTTTATCTTTGCCAAAGATTTTTCATGCTCAAACCTACTAAATCATTTGCAACGCTCATTTTATTCTGCGTTTCAGTCAAGCGTGCGCTCACGATACCGGCTTTCGTTTGCGCTGCACTGTTCTGTGCGGTTCTCTTTATGGCACTGGTTTGACGTGGGGGTGGAGTCAAGAAACGGGGGCACGCCCCCGCGAAACACGTCATCGACAGGAGACGCAGATCGCAACAGAACAGATCAAGCATAGAGACAGAGCGCATTTATTATAATCTGAAAACCATGCCCACCGGGGGAAAAATCAATCCAACCGTCTCCATTGACTTTGTAATGCATGATGCTGCCTCCTTGTCTTTTCTGACTCATTACAAAAAACAGAACAATGCCTAAAAGCTGCTGTGTGACAAGGTGTACAGCTAACAAGCTAAAAAACCCAGAAATAAGTTTTTATAAGCTGTCGACCCCAAAAAACGAATGTTTAAGGACACAAAAGTGGATACAGGCAGTGAGACAGAGCACAACAGGTCATATTACTATAAGAAATGCATTGGAGGGGTCGTAATTGGCGACAACATATGCTAAACAAACCAACAAAAACAAACCATTCATTATTTTTAACCATGTCAAAGAATTATTTCACCTGTCGCTGATTACGTTCCCCTCCAATGCATTTCGCGGGGGCGTGCCCCCGTTTCTTGACCCCACCCCCACGTCAAACCAGTGCCATAAAGAGATCCGCACAGAAAAGTGCAGCGCAAAAGAAAACCAGTATCGTGAGCGCACGCTTGACTGAAACGCAGAATAAAATGAGCGTTGCAAATGATTTAGTAGGTTTGAGCATGAAAAATATGTGGCAAAGATAAAATAGGATTACAGCTGTCATTGATTTTTGTAATTGATTATATTTTTATTTTTGCACTACTTTATTTTATTTTGCAATTTATTATTTTTGTTTGCAAAACTTATTTTTTTCTGCTCAATACTTTATTTTTCCTTTGCAATTCTTTATTTTTGTTTGCAAAACATTTTTTTATTGCTCAATTCTTTTTTGTGTTTTGCAAAACTTTATTTTTGTGCAAAACTTTAAGGCATTAATTTGACTCCATACAGTTCTATGCTTCAGAACATGAGTGATTATGTTACTGAACTAGATGAACTCGCTGCAGCACCCTCGTGTGGGTTTCCTCTGGTGGCGCAGTGCGCATGCGTGGTCCCAGCTGCAGCTTCCACAGTGGTCGCCAGTGAGCTGCTAGGTAGGTAGTGTCTGACTCTGAACCTGCTGCAGCTCGAAGTGTTTCCTTGCTCCTGATGCACGCGCAGGGATAGTGACCTCAACTGCAGCTACAAACCATGACTTACCAACGTGATGTATTAGAGCCGAGTCCAGTTTGTCAGTGAAATCAAGAGGCAGCGATCGTGATGTACTATTTACGGAGGAAAGCTGCATTCTCCAGGTTTAGGTTAAGGCCTACTTGTTAGATCCCCATCCTCGTCTCAACAGAGTCGCATCGTGATGGCTGATGACCAGCAGCAGTCTGGTCCTGGAGTAGGACCTTTACCTTCCGCGGTTCAAGGATTGCAAGGGCCTGAGGCGAATGCGTTGCAGCTAAAAATAAAGAACTCAATCTGGTAAGTCAGTCTGAAATAATGGCCAGTAAGTAAGTGCTGCTGGATATGTGGGGGGTTAATGGAATGGAAGGTTCTCCATCCTAATTAACGTTAGCTCTTTTCTAGATGGCCCCTCGTTTCCACTCAGGGCTACAGTTACTCTGTGTATTTAATAACTAATCTCACCATTTCTTTCCTTTTTAATAAGGATAAGTGAACTTGTCAAAGTTGTTTGTTTTGGACTGAGCAGATGCATGTTAAAATCTGTGGTTGGTTGCTCGTCTTGTCTGTCGTGGACACTGTAGTTGTTATTTATCGGCAAAGAGCTTTTTTGTCTTCTTGTGAAAGTGTGCAGAAAGTGAAAAGTCTGTCTTGGATTGAGCGAAAGATTCCCCGCGACCACGCGCTCTCAACAGATTTAGTGGGCGAGTTAGTGATGGTAAACAACTCGCGTGCAGCAGCCGGGTACAGCCGCGCGCATTTAAATGGCCAGTGTGTGTAGACATGCTTTCCTTGTAAACAACACTGCATCCGACAGACCTATTCTACTCTTCACATTCTAGTTTGTGTTGCAGTGATGCAAAATGTGTATTAATTCATCAAAATGTGTATTAATTCACCGGGTACGCCCTTAGTTACTCTTATTAACACATCGTGAAACATGCAGCCATGGCTCAGATGTTTATAGCGTAGCAGCGCATGCGTTCTGCATGCATTTGTGTTACCCAGTATATATTTGTGAGGACAAAACATAGCTTCTGTGTGCATAGTCATTCAACCTAGTCATGTCTTAGGTCCGTAGTTTTGCCTAGAAATTGATCATTGTTGGTGCACATTGCTTGTGGCAGCGAAAATAAAAAACGCTGACACGATTATTTTGCAGCCTCCACCCCCCTCACCATCAGCCTTGTTTTTGCATGTTAAGACATGCTCTCAGCGACATGCATCTGCAGCAGGGCTACTGTACGTCCAGTCTGGGACCTAGATTCTGCTGTGTATTTTGGCTTGAGATTGTATGGACATTTCTACATCATACACACACATATATATATATATATATATATATATATATATATTTTTTTTTTTTTCCTAGTTGTGCTCAGCTCTGTAATGTTTTGTCAGCTACTATGTTACTATGTGTGTCTCTAATTCTTTATATTCAAAGTCTTTATCCAGTACTCATATGCAGCTAGAAAAAACATGAAAATTATGATTTTTATGATATTGATATTAAGACCTCAGTTGTCATTTCCGGGGAAGTTTTACGTAGACTGGTTTAGGAGGACAAATAGCAATTAATCCAATCATTAAATAACTGTTTTCTTTTATGAGTTCAGTTTTGTCTGGATATAGTTCCATTTAGTGGGCTCGACTGTTGTTATCAGTGGAATTGGAATAGATTAATGCAGTTATTTTGGACATAACTGGCAGTTATTTTACCAATTAATTTAATCTTAACCAAAAAATACTAAACAAACACACACACAATATAATTTACAATATCAACTTAGTTTCCAGGACCAGGCATACACAGATGAGGACAAAAAATAAATTAAAATAATAATAATAATTAAAAATTGATTTTTACCCATTTCTCTTTGTAGGCTGACCTTTCAGTAGTGAATTCACTGTGATCTCTCTAACCGTGGATCACCAGTTTTATAATAAAACATTTTTATGTTATTATTGATTATCATACTTCTCTCTGTTGTAAATTTGACTCAAGGCTGAATTTTAACTTGAAGCTGCGTGTCATTCGCACTCTAATTCTGCTGTTCATTATAGCTCCAAGTACTATTGAATGGATTGACCACTTATGCAGACATCTGTATGATGAGTGGACAGTCTCAGCCTGTGCTCCTGCTCCTTGCCCTTCACTCTGAGTCTGAGCAGAGCTCTAAAGGTTAGGCCTGTCGTGTCAGTGTGATAGCTGATACCCCTGAGCTGCATTTGGCCTGCTGGTTGGCACATGGTACTGTCTCTGTGGAAAAGAACAGGGTATTTGGCACTGATGCTGGCGAGCGTTGTGGAAAAGAGATTGTGATTTGCCAATAGTAACTTGTTTGTTACCAATGGGAATATCTAATTTATACACTGATGATGGAGATTATTAATGCATAAATCCTGCCTATTACTGAAAAGAAGTAGTAGCAGACAAATCTCTAGAATCTCACCTGGTAAGAAAAAATAATTAATTTTTGCCAGCAGACCAGCAGAGGGGGTTGTTTTAGAATGAGCTGTACTAGTATTGTGATTTAGCTCTTCGATCTTATTTCAGAAATGTTGTCACTTAGTTTACACCAAATCTGTCAGGTAATTTTAGATTAACAACAGGCTTTAAGTTCATAGTACCAAACAAAGCTGAGTTTTAAAGGGGTGAATTTGGTCCCTTATTTTTACATGGCTGTTCATGTGTATGTACATGCACATCAGAGTGTGTGTGTGTGTGTGTGTGTGTGTGTGTGTGTGTGAATCTTTGTTGATCTGCATATGAAGGGAAATAAGATGGAATTGGGAGGAGGGGAAGAGATCCAAACACAATGGTGGTAATCACCTTCAAAGAGAAATGAAAATGAGCCATAGCACCGCTGGCAAAAAGCCTAGCTGTTTTTACCAAGCTGCAGCCTCTGAGAACGGCTCACAACTGCTGCTTTAGTGCTGTTAGATGATTCTGTTTTGGTTTAGCCTACATTTAGACCGATGCTAAACAATGGAAGGATCTATGTCTGTGGTTTTGCTGCATAAACATTCTGTTAGGTCTGCAAAATACTCTTAGTCCCAATGAAGGTTACAGTTTTCCTGTTTGAGTATTGTTTTCAGAATACTAGTTGTGAATCATAGCATTTCCTCTCTGTCTTTCTGCGATTTACTTAGAAGGTATGAGGTTTTGCATTGCATGTGTTTTTATACTTGCACACAGATAAATAGTTGTAAGAGAAAAATGCAATTTGATCTTATTTCTTGTCCCCCAAAATACAAGTGTACACAAACATATACATCCTGACCAAAAATGTTATTTTGGTTTTTATAAAAAAGATAACCGTTTTCAGTAAAAAATAAAGCATTTTTCTTGAGCACCAAATCAACACGGTCCAAAGACATCTAAACAAACCAAAAACAGATGTCACAAGATGCAACCCTAAAAAGTACAGAATGCTCAAGCATACCTGGTTTGTCTCGTCATAGGAGCGATGTTGTCCATTAAAGTTTAGGACAGGCATCAGAACCAGCACACGACATGTTCTGGATGTTTTGGATGTTTGGTAAGTTCCATGTCTTATACCTTTAGGTTTGGTGTTAAAAATGGCAGTGTGAATGCTAAGCAAACCAGGACAAAATGTGTCATTTTCTTTTTTGGTCCGGACCAAAAGAACAAAGAGTGTGAGTGTGAACACACCCTAAGATATCAGTGATTTACTAGGCGTGTGTTATTTATCGCCCCTCTGCTCACAGCAGTCTGGGAAGCCGACAGTTCCTCTTAGAGGAGCAGCTGGACTAAAGCCGGCCATACAGTTTTTTTTGCTATTAGCAGCACTCTAAGTGCTAATAGCTTTAGCATGCTGCCTATGATACTTATTTTGTGCTTCAAATATCTGGATGTGTAAAATGACAGCATGCTTTGGAAAAAAATTTTAGCTTTACCAAATGTGACAGCAGTTCTGAACATTTAATCTAATTATAATATACCTGTATTATAGACATAAATTAATGCTGAGTGTATTCAGCATTGATCATGGCTTGATTAAGTGTGTGTGTGTGTGTGTGTGTGTGTGTGTTAAGTCCCAGATATACTTCGTTTTGTGGTAAAAACAAGTTGGAAATACCTTCGCGGTGATCTACTGTTAGCAAACATCCCAATAGCGCCTATGCTTCTGTGTATATGTAAACATGTGCTGCATGTTTTCCTCTCAATATCAAATTAAACACAACAAAAATGATGGTGGTGAGCATATAGCAGTTAAGATAGCATCTGATCATAGCGATGTGCATATGTTTGTTTACTCGCGTCTGACTTCAACAGACTGAATGAACAAATGAACTGAAGAAGATTTCCTCGTCAAAACAAGGTGGAGCCCCAGAGTCATACCTACCTATTACACACCCTGCGTCTCAATCAGCTCCCTAGCTTCCTAGGTTGTGAATCAGTATATCGTGTAAATAAATGTGACTCCCTGATCAGTGCCCTGACTACTGAACTAGGGAGACCAAAAGCAGTTCAAAGGTGTTTACCAGGAAGAATGAACTTTTCCAGAAAGTTTGCTTTGACAAGCTGTTTCAAACTCTTGAAATTAACTCCAAAAAACTTCATTTTGGCCTGAATTTGTTCGGATTGACATCAAGTGAAATCAAAGAATGAACTGGTGAAGTATATCGGGCCTTTAGTGCACACATGAGGTTGTGGGATGCCGCACAGTAGTAGCTGAGTTCATCAGGTTCAGTAGATTTTTCTGTCTGTTGGTGAGAGAGAGACAGAGCAAGAGCTTTCTTATCCCCAATCTCTCTTGCACACACACTGACACACAAATATCACACATGTAGGTCATGCTGACTAGCAATAGTGTAATTCTCTGTTGTGATGTCTGGCTATTCTCAGTCAGCACTCTGTTCATGTGGAATTAGCCGTGAAGCTCACAGGCCTCTGCCTTCTTCCCAGGACAACCCTTATGGAGAGTAAAAGATAGAGGTGTCCATGCTATCCCTTCCAACCAGTGACACAGTGACCCTTCACCTCCCCCTCCCCCGTCCCTCTATCTGTCTCTCTCTCTCTCAGGCGGTTGTTTACGTTCCTGTTATGATCAGAGCACATGCGGCCAGCTGGAGTAGGGGATCTTAGGGGGAGGGGCAGTGACCAACAGGATAAAAGTATGTGGCTTAAATCAGGCCACTGTTTACAGGAAAAACAACCCTTAAATTTCTGTTGTAATTATATGAAACTGAAACACCTAGTTTTAGACCACAATAAATTATTAGTAGGGTGTAGGGCCTCCTTTTGCAGCCAATACAGCATTAATTTATTTTGGGAATGATAGATTCAAGTCCTTCACAGTGATCAGAGAGATTTTGAGCCATTCCTCTTGCAGAACAGTGGCCGGGTCACTGTGATGGTGGAGGAAAATGTTTTCTAACTTGCTCCTCCAAGATACCCCAAAGTGGCTCAAAAATATTTAGATCCAGTTACTGTGCAGGCCAACTTCACTTTCATGTTCATCAAACCATTCTGTCACAAGTCTTGCTGTGTATTGGTGCATTTTCATGCTGATACACAGCACTCCCTTCAGGGTACAATGTTTGAACCATTAGTTGCACATGGCACTCCAGAATAATTTGGTAATCCTTGGCAGTGATGCGGCCATCAAGCACAGTAGGGAATGCTATGATATTGCAGCCCAAATCATCACTGATCCACCCCCGTGCTTCACTCTGAGCATGCAACAGTCTGGACGTTAAAGGGGACCTATTATGCAAAATTCACTTTTGCATGGTGGACATAACTGTGTGTTGGCAGTGTGTGTACACAAGCATCCTATAATGATAAAAATCCAACCACTCCTTTTTTTAATCCCCATAAATCATAAGCATTGTGTCAGAACCAGCCGTTTCCAGATCGCTGGCAATGTGACGTCACATTAGCCAAAGGCCCCGTCCACGAATGTTGACAGACACTGCCGTTTTAACATAGAACCACCCTGTTTGAGTTCACAGCAAGTTTACACAGTCCGCCATTACTGCACTGACGAGAATGTCTCCCAAGCGTTTTAGGTGTTCTGTAGCTGGATGAATTAATCCACATTTACTCCCTAAATCTGAGCCGCTGAAAAGAGATGGATTAATTTTGTTTTCGAAGAAAATGCTACCTCAACTCTACCGAAATTTGTTTATGTCTACACAAAGCATTTCACACCGGACTGCTTTGTGAACGAATGTCAATACAATGGGACAATACAAAACAGAGGTTGTGCTAAAAATTTGTTACTCAAGGATAGATCAGTAAACTGTTCGTGATCCAGCTTACAGTCCAGTGTTAATTTCGTTGACAAATAATTTTCGTCATAATTTTCGTTAAAGACATTTTTTCACGGACGAAAAGCAGGCTTGCGCAGCAGCACTTCAGCAGCACTTAGTAATTAATGAATAGCGCACATTTATGCCAAGAGATTGCTTATAAACTAATATTGATGAATTACGACAATGTTTACTACACTATGTTTATATGGTAATGTGTTGTAGGTTGTAAGAATGCATATTTATCTCCCTCATTAGTAGCCTGCTACTACAATAGGCTACAACGCAGGCTGCAGACATTTCAGAATAAGAGTCACGGTGTATTTCGGGATGGTTTATAATTATTATTTTTTTCCTGGTCATTATTGTTATTTTGTTTACACAATAAACTGTATTTAATTTAATTTCTATTTAATTCATAGTAAACTACTGTATCTTCTGTCACAGGAAGGAAAGACTAAGAACATTTTTTGACATATTATAACATATTATTCAATATATTTTACAAGTATAAGGGTTATTATAGTTAACTAAACCTAAAACCAAAGAAATCATTATTTGAAGTAAACTAACTGAAATAAAAATAAATATATATAAAAAATGTAAACTTATTTTATTTCATCTAGTTTCTAAGCTTTACCTTAACATGAGGTATTAAAATAACAGAAATAAAAACTTAGACATTTAAAAGCGAAAACTAAAAGACATAAACACAAAAAAATTAAAAATCTAAAACTAAAAATCAAATCTAATAAAATTTTAAACAAAAACTATAGTACCTCAATGATAAGTGTGTCAATCCCTGAAATATGCTGAATTTTGCTCTTTCGTGTCTTTTTGCACTTGAACGGTCAAAAACCGTCGTTGTACAGTTGGGTGAACATAAACAGTTTGGGGAATATCAGATGTACCTATATCAGTGTATAGGATCTGTGTATTGTTAGAGAAATGCTTTATGCATTACAATTTAACTAAATTATATTTTAGTCAACTAAATCTACTGTAGATTTAGTCGACTAAAATCTTATGATATTTAGTCAACTAAAACTAGACTAAAACTAAAACAATTTCCGATGACTAAAATATGACTAAAACTAAATGGCATTTTAGTCAAAAGACTATGACTAAAACTAAATCAAAATTTGCTGTCAAAATTAACACTGTTACAGTCTCCAGAGTGATACTGGATATGGCAGTAATGAAGGTGAGAGCACTTTATTACAGTTCATCGGAGTTGATTTAAAGTTTACTGGTTTATTAAGCACCACCCAAAATGGCATAAGGTGTTTTTATATTTGTTTACTGTTAGTTGTAATGAGTGTTTCTGTGTACTTCGCTATGTATGCTGATGATAATGCAAGGGAGAGAGAGAGTTTATGGATAGTATTTTAATGCACACATGCACTGTTTTTTATTAAGCTCTTACAGTGATTTTCTAGAGTGAAAACGGATGCTTCATCTTTTGTGTGAAGTACAATAAACATCATAAAACTCTTCTGTAAAATTTTGGCCATCATTCGGATGGGGTCCGGTACAACAGGCTTGTACTAATACAGTGGAAGAAGACAATATAAGTTATAACTGTAATTAAACTAAACTATACCTGTTCTTTCGCCATGCAGCATGTATTCGCAGTTTCTGACATTATAGTGCGTCCTGACTGAATCCTGACACCGGAGAATCAGCTTTTGAAGCTCTGCTCTCTTAGACAGAGCGGAGCAGCTCATTTGCATTTAAAGGGCACACACTGAAACTGCGCGCTTTTGCTCAACCCCAATAAGTGGCAATTTTAACATGCTATAAAAAATTATCTGTGGGGTATTTTGAGCCAAAACTTCACATACACACTCTGGGGACATCAGAGACTTATTTTACAAAATTATTTTAAAGTGCAGCATAATAGGTCCCCTTTAAGCCAATTTGGGGCTTCATGTTTCACATTGTCCGTAGCCCAAGATTTGCACTGTTGGCACAATTGAAACATTGGCAAGTCTGATCGCGCTCTGACAACGGCAGTGATGTCTCGCGCTTATACTTCAATGAGTGCGAGACATCACTTCCGCTGTCAGAGCGCGATCAGACCTCACTAACCGAGTGCTGAACACAGTTGGACATAGTGGTGTATTAGAGGTAAAACATTATATAAATACTGTTCGGTTTCTCGCACAAACCGATAATTTCGTGTCTTAGGACATCAATGTGCCATCATGTGCTTGAATGGTTTAAAACCTCATCAAAATGCGGACACAGGAATCGATAAGCGGAATCAAAATTTTAATTTTATAACAAGTATCCAATTCCTGACCTTCAGTATTGGATTCCAGAATTGGAATTGATTTTTGATTCCTAACCCTAGTCATGTCAAATTCTGAGTAGATTATATGATTAGTGAACAGTCAGTTCTTGCTCATTGATCATTGATGCACAAGGGCAACTCATTGAGGCACAAGGGCAACAAAGGCTATCCCATATGGTCCGAAACGATAGAAGGTCAATTGTGGCACAAGTCACAGAAAATGTCAATGATAGTTCTGGGAGGAATGTGTAACAACATTGCACCCTGATGCTTTTGGGGCTCATGATAACCCCTGTCCACCACTGAAAGTGCCTACAAGCATCAGAACTGGACCTTGGAGCAGTGGAAGAAGGTCGTCTGGTCCAATGAATCCCATTTTCCTTTATGTCATGTGGACTAGGGCTGATTGATTATGGCAAAAAGCATAAACTGGGTGGCGCTGTGGTGAGACATACATGCTTGGCCAGATTTGCCTCGCATTCATGCATCTTCGGATGTGAAGACACTTGGAAAGTTACAAAGCGAAATGGGTTCGCGCACACTCAATGTGCACTTCCACCAACGGTGCGATGACATCACTTTTGTCGCACGCACCCAAGTGAACTTGCGGACGCTTCGAGTATAAATCAGGCTTAACGCTCTACACCAGCACGCTCCATTCAATCACTCACGGCCCACACGAATGTTCTGCTGATGTACCGCTCATTCTCAAATGTAAAACAACGTTCGCTCAAATCCCGCTCCTACATTAAATTTATCTGTACTGTACCATACGAGTTGTAGCCATTAAAGAAAACATATTTAGTTTCATATTTATGTTTAAATATTATAATAATTATAATGATTTTTAATTTCATCTATGTTGAATATGCAAAATGAACAGCATGAGTAAGAGGCTACTTCATAAGATGCACAATATGTAGGGAGACATGGAGTGGGTCAGACGTGATTTTGACCACTTCATTAAGTTTTGTTTTGTAGAAGGCTTTTCTTTAAAGTGAATTTTGTTTTGTATAAATTGTATCTTAATTTCAATCAGTGTTTCATCAACCAATAGCCTGGATTTAATAAATAAGAAGCAAACCAAGGACATCAGATGTGGATTGAAGTGCGTAACAAACGAACACAACCATGTTTCTGTGGCCTTTGAGTAAGGCCATAACAATCTTTGTTTTTAAGGAATTTCTTGAATAAACGTCTCAATTACAGTAGGGCTGTAGTTATGATATCTATGGCTATATCATAACAATAGGCTATTTTGTATAAAGTGGTATAAATAAACGTGACTTGACTTGACTGGGGTGCTGAATTGGAGAGCTGGTGCAAACATATCCACATCAATATGATCATATGTTTTAACTATTGTTTTTTCACAACTGTCATATTTGTTGTGTTTTTGTTATTGATAGGAAAGCACTAAGCACATATTAAGGCCAATATTCATCTAAAGGGAGCTCTCAGCAGTGTGAACAGTGTCGGGATGTTCATTAACAGTATACGGCTGCAATGGTATTTTAAACATCTTTTTACCCCAAAGCAAAAAACGATCAAGAACTTTGTTGCGAGTACATCACAAAATGAATCTTTGCTAACTCAGTTTCTCCACACTTATCACATACTCATCACAGTGCACTGCTCTCTAAATTAGGGCCTTTTATCTGTGTCTTGTGTGAACAGCGGGCTACTAATGTTAAACTTTGCTGTTGATAATTGCATGTTTAGCTCATTAAGTAGTTCTCAATCAGGTGTCTGCTTGAAACAGTCTGATAATATCATGTGTTGCCACAGGAAGTGACATTAACGGGAAATCCTGTTTTTACTGCCTGCCTTGACAACAGTGGTGTGATCCTTTACTTGCTTCAAGACTACCTAGAAACGGTTTAATGAGTTTTACCTGGCCTGAAGCCACATGAGAGCAAACTGCAACTCGCCTAGTAACAGTTCATTAGTTCCCTGACCTCTAACTCGCTCATAGGGACAGTCATATGACTGACTCTCTTAGAACACACATGCTCTGGGATGTGGCATAAGCCTGAAAGGTTTTATATGGGATTAAAAGTCTGAATGTTGGAACAACATGCTGCCTGATTGGATGTCCTATAATTAAAAGCCATTGTGTGTGGTGTAGCTTTGGTGATTAGCAAATCAGGGCTTGACAGTAAGGATGGCCTGATGGCTCGGGGCCAGTGCCAGAGAAATTTGGGTCTGCGCAGGATGGATTTTTCAATCCCGCTCCCGCCCGCTCCTGCAAGAATATGTACCGCTCCCGCTAGGGCTGCACAATATTGAAAAAACTGACGTTGCGATATTTTGTTTTTCTGAGATATATATTGCTAAACAATGAAAACAATTTCACCAGATGACTTGAATAGCTTTATTCTAGAATGACTGGGGTGATTTTGTAGGGGAGTGAATCTGCATAGAAAATAATAAATAAATTACAAGCATAGATACATACAACAGAACAAAGATACAAATGAAATAAACAGTGCTTTATTTTTTTTTCAATTAAGTCTAATAGTATTCAGGTACAGAAATTGAGTAGTCAAATGTAAAATAACACTGCATACGTCTTCACTGTATAAATTAAATATAATTAATCTTTGTTAAAGCTACAGAAGTGATTTCTTTGTTTTTTGTTGTTTAACAATGACACAGACAACAGCAGGTTTATTAGGCTGCTGTCACTTTAACACCGAATTCACAGATATAGTGATACGCATCTATTTTTTTTTTCTCAGTTAATTAAGTTCTCATTATCCTCAAGCGCTCGTTTTATGGGGATACTCACTGAGACAGGCATTTTGAAAATTTTTACATGTATGTGTCCGTTCAAGCACACATAGAAGTGGTAGAGAACGGAATTCAGTTTCGTGTGCGGTTCTGTGTGGATGCGCACATTGTTATATTGATGCTAAAACAATATATTATGCAGCCCTAGCTTCTAGGGCTGCCCCCTAATAGTTGACTAACCATTAATGAGAAGAGGCTTAGTCGACCAAAATTTTATTAGTCGCAAGAAAAAAAATCCACAGGAAGTGGCAACGTCATGCAGTCTGTGACAGATCGTTAAAAGCTGGTCTGTATGTAAGTAGTAGCAACTTTACATGGCCACTCACTTTAATGTTAATCTAGAAAAATGTGGGCTATCCAAGGGTGCGATTTCTGCCGTCTCTCTCTATGAACTTGAGTGCGCTGGGAAACTCCATGTAAACTTGCCTCACAGACATGAAAAATATATCTATAGAAAGTGAAATTTCTACTTTTAAATGAACCATTTGAAATGTAAAACAAATATTCTCAGGTTATGCAATTTGTATGGAACTTGCATAAAGGCACGTCCATCCACTACTGCGGAGATGACGAGTCAACATCATCAACTTCATCACTGCAGCCCAAAATACAGAAAACACTAGTTTATCAATTAATTATTAAAATGTTAAAGCAATCTCCTTGCTGTTTTTCCCTGACGCATTCGTAATCATTACTTCTGCTGATGCGCTGTGGTAAGCTTTATATGTGCGCTTGAGTTCTGATTAGGCTATGTAGGCATTAAAGGTCCCGTTTTTCGTGTTTTTTGAAGCTTTGATTGTGTTTATAGTGTGCAATATAACATGTGTTCATGTTTCGCGTGTAAAAAAACACAGTATTTTTCACATAATTTACTTATCTGTATACCACTGTTTCCACTGTCATAAAAACGGGCTGATGACTTCCTTGTTCTATGAAGTCCCTCCTTCAGAAATATGTAACGAGTTCTGATTGTGCCAGCGGTTCCTGTGTTGTGATTCGACAGCAGCTTAGCGCACCTTGCCCGGAAAGGTCACACCTCTTACCATAACGTGGAGATGCATGCGCTCAGTGTTATTGTAAACCTAGTTTTACATGTGGATTATAATTTTCGGGAACCGAGTTAAACATAAATTGTAACCATTGATCTCTAAGTACAGCGTCCCTGGGAAGGCCAAACAAAGGTGATTGGACTGCGGGATGAAAATAACAGCGTTTTGACGACATGGCGACAAACACACTCTACAAACGCAACTCTTGCTCTTCTCCGTGGGAGCGCAACAAGACCACACCCCCTTTTTTGTGTATTCCTGTGGGTGGAGGTTAGTCAAAAAACTGTTTTAGTGACGTCATTAAAGAAGGAAGTAGAGGGATGTAGTCCAAACTGGCCGTTCGATGTAGGCGACTTCTGTTAAATAAAATATCTCGCTTGGCATTGAACTTTGAGCTTTAAAATTTTACAGATTTTATTTATACTCTAACAACAACATTACACACTAACTAAAGTTTGAAACATGGAATCACGAAGAACGGGACCTTTAAAGGCTCTTTATTATGATTTATATACCACCGCAATTAGTTGACTAATGCTTAAAATTAACAACGACTAGTCGACCAGAAAAAATATGTTAGATTTTATCCCGCTCCCACCCGAAACTTTCACTTTTTATCTTGTGTGCATCTAGTTTGCAATTGTGAATTTCCTGGTCAGTCCTGGTCAAGTTAGGTTCTTAGCAATTCGAAACTTGTCCTGTGCTGAATTCTGCATCAGGTCCCACCATTTGAAATCAGCAGCTTATTAGCGGGTACCGGATTGACCCGGATCTTGGTATTACCAGTTCTGCAGCAAGGCTGGTTTCGTGACAGCTGTCTCTCATTTCGAGGGCTGAGTCCTGCGAAGGTTGCATTTGTTATGTCGTTGAGGCTGCGTCATTTCACTAGGAATAACGGTCAATTTTATAATGGTTACTGTTCTGTAATAAGACTTCCTTTATGATGTATGCGGCCGACTGATGCAACCTCCAGAGGATGCAGCCTTCGAAATCAGACACAGCTTATGTGTTTCAGCAGGTAATTAATACCAAATCAAGGATTTTTATTTATATATTTTTACTATGACTTTTATTAACATTTTAATGTTGTAAATTATTATAAAAACATTTAAAAACTAGTTTTTGTAACATTATAAGTACATACAGCCTATACAGTTTTTTATATTGAAGTACCATTTATTGCTTTTCACTGTTTGTGTATATTTTATATATAACTGCAGGTCATTACTCTGATTTGTCATTCAAAGTGCCCTTTTCTCTATTGTCCTTGCGCCAATTAACCTTTGGTTTTGGATCTCAGTCTTGTTGTACAGCCACTGTGTGGCCTGACGTGACATTTCCTGTGATGTTGAAGGAAATGGGAGAGAAAAAGTTTTTGGTTAGTTGAGCATGTTAATGTGCGTGTGCATTTTGCAAAGAGCCATTTTTTTTAAAATCCTCACCTTTAATGCAGATTGAACTGTGACTATACCCAGAATGTACCTAGTGTCCTTTGAATGTTCAAATTATTTTACAGCCATCATAAGAAAAGTATCTTTACAGTATGCATGCAGATTTGATTCTCTCAACTGTTTCATACCTGTATATAGATTCCATACTGGTTCATTCCGGTTCCTCAAACATCCTGATGGTCAAAACATTCTGATTGGCAGGAGTATTTATAGACCTCCAGTGTGATGGAACATTAAAGCAAGATAGTTTTTTTTTGTGTGTGTGTGTGTGTGTGTGCACGAGCACATGTGTTCCTGAGGATATATTGGTCTGAGCCGGACAGGGCCGATGGGTTAGAGGATGGAAAGATGTTTTGAATGCCACTGATTTATTAATAAAGCCAGCTTTATGAATGTTTCTCAAGTTACCCTTGTGTCATGCTGATTATTTCTCTTCTCTTTTTTTTTGCAGCAAAACTGTACAATCAAAGGTGGATTGCATTCTGGTGAGTATTTGATATCAATGAAAAATTTATTCACAAAGTTGAATTTTCAAGTTAACAAATAAACGTTAAAAAAATACTGGAGTACTTGACATTTTAACCTAAACATAATTAATTAATACAAAAAAACAAAACAAAACAAAAAACTGAGCTTTATCTAACATTATGGTTAAAAATAATATAAAGCTTGCAAAAATGTTCTATAAACATGACAAATTGTATTGGTTAATTTTAAGATATTGACATGGTGCATCGAATAATAAGGTTGGACAACTACAAATAAGATTTTTTAATTTTTTTTTGTCAATAAAGTAGACTGCTGCATATATTACATAAGGTGTGATAAACACCAACTCAAAGTTAAGGCAGTCCCTTCTTCTGGGGGGAAAATAATGTTGGGTTCTCTTTGGGACTTGGATTTGTTATGGTACTGGTATTTTTGTAAGTAACAACATTGAGTGATAGACAGAGAAGTGTTTAAATATTTATTTTATTTACTCAAATTACTTGTGGTATCATTGAAATGACATGAGAGACGATCCTAACGAGGTGTGTGGTTATATGTGTGTGCCATCTTGAGGAATGCTCAGAGAGAGGTCATTAATATTGACTTACTTATGGTGGTGTTTACTATTCAGGAAGGGTTTGGCCGGTCCAGCACCTGACATCGGTAGAGTTCAGTTTACTCTTTTAGTGCACTTTTTCTGTTGTGGTGAAATCAATGACAAATATGATGATATTAACACCGTCTATTAGGGAGAAGCTTATCCAAAGTAGAAACACAATGTGAGACACATTGGATATTAATAAATCTAATACTATTAGACTGTATTGATTTACATTAGTTAGAAAGCCTTTTGCTGCATTATAACATTCATATAGTGTTTCAATGCATCTTGACACTGTTAGCCTACTAGACAGCGCTGAGAGATAGAGAGAGAGCGCGCTTGAATTAATATGAATATAATTTAACAGTGATAATGACGGCTACATTCGTATAGTGTTTGTGTGTGTCTAGACAGTACAAAAAAAACCCCACAATATGCTCATGGAGTGAACTTGTCAATCATTTTAATGGATGACGCTGAGAAAACTCTGACCAATAGGACAGTTGTACACGCATGCGACTTGCATAAACACATTTTAGTGCACTTTGAAATATTGCCTTGTGAAAGCAAACCGATCCAAGAAGAAAATGCAACATTGTAACAAATTTAGTCCCTGTTTCGGAACAATGCAATCGATCTACAGGTGTGAAAACACGCTGTGATAGTACTAAAGATCCTGTGTCGGACCAGCGTACACCTGAGAAGGACGGTGAGAGTGTATAGATGCTAAAGACCTGTGGGCTCATGTGTGATTGAGATAATGATAGTAGCTTCTTGACGGGACGCCGTCACCTTACTTCTGGAGGAGAATTAGCTTGAAGTACAGGAAATGTATTATAAGTATTCAAGAAGGGAATAACATTGAGACACTGTAGTATTATATTGTATTATATTCGGGACGGGAATAACCCTGGCGGTACTGTAGTAACTTAATTGTATTGTAATATTGTATTGTATTATAATCAGAACGGGAATTACCCCAAAGGTACTGTAGTACTGTACTGTAGTATTGTATTATATTATATTGACAACTGGATGTTGTTCAAATTGTCAGTGGTGAAGTCTGATTAGATATTGATATCGTGGAAATTAGATTTTAATTTCCATGACAAGCAGTACGATTAATCTCTCGATTCAAACACCCATGCAATCTTATTCCTAAATGACAATGATTCATCTGTGTCAAAGTCACACTGGAACATTCAAATCTGTGTTGGCGCTGCCGCTGAGTCAGAGAACAGTTGTCATGTATAGGTATGAAACAGCTATGTTATTTCTGTTACAAATATTATAAGTTTATAGTTCGTAACGTAATCGTTATAGTAAATAACGATTGTTGATCACATCGTTACGCCGCCAGGTGGCAACAAATGTATGTTAAAAATGTATTTGTCATTGAATCATTCATTCAAGATTTGTTTAAAAAAACGCTGATTGGTCCAGTAATGAAACAAGTGATTCGTATTTATGACTAAGTCATTGAATCATTCATTCAAACAGAATGTTTTTTTTTTAAATTAATCATTCAGATTAAATAAACATTAGAAACCAACTGGAGCACTTAAAATTTTGTTAGAACCTCTAGTGAATTAAATGTTATTTTGTTTAGTTGTCTTCAGAATCTTTGGAGAATCATGATCTCTGTTTGAAACCAACAAAAATTATGATTCTCAATTTATCCAGAATCTCACAGCTCTAGGTTTGAGTGATGCACTGTAATTTACCCCACAGGAAAAAATAATACACACAAAATTGAAATGTGGGTCAATGCTGATATGAATCATATATAGTTTTGAGAACTTGTATTTTTTCAAATTAAAAAAAGACATTAAAGGTGCCCTAGAATCTTTTTTTAAAATATGTAATATAAGTCTAAAGTGTCCCCTGAATGTGTCTGTGAAGTTTCAGCTCAAAATACCCCACATATTTTTTTTAATTCATTTTTTTAACTGCCTATTTTGGGGCATAATTTGAAATGAGCCGATTCAGGGTGTGTGGCCCTTTAAATCTCGTGCTCCACGCCCCAAGAGCTCGCGCTTGCCTTAAACAACATAAAAAAACAGCTAATATAACCCTCAAAATGGATCTTTACAAAGTGTTTGTCATGCAGCATGTCTAATCGCGTAAGTACAGTGTTTATTTTAATGTTTACATTTGATTCTGAATGAGTTTGAGGCTATGCTCCGTGGCTAACGGCTAATGCTACACTGTTGGAGAGATTTATAAAGAATGAAGTTGTGTTTATGCATTATACAGACTGCAAGTGTTTAAAAATGAAAATAGCGACGGCTCTTGTCTCCGTGAATACAGTCATAAACAATGGTAACTTTAACCACATTTAACAGTACATTAGCAACATGCTAATGAAACATTTAGAAAGACAATTTACAAATATCACTAAAAATATCAAGTTATCATGAATCATGTCAGTTATTATTGCTCCATCTGCCATTTTTCGCTATTGCTCTTGCTTGCTTACCTAGTCTTACCTAGTCTATTCAGCTGTGCACAGATCCAGACGTTCTGCCCTTGTCTAATGCCTTTCATAATGTTGGGAACATGGGCTGGCATATGCAAATATTGGGGGCGTACACCCCAACTGTTATGTAACAGTCGGTGTTATGTTGAGATTCGCCTGTTCTTCGGAGGTCTTTTAAACAAATGAGATTTATATAAGAAGGAGGAAACAATGGAGTTTGAGACTCACTGTATGTCATTTCCATGTACTGAACTCTTGTTATTCAACTATGCCGACTCCGAGGTAAATTCAATTTTTGAATCTAGGGCACCTTTAAATGACCACTAAAACCACTATATACAGAGGAGCACTTATTGACTCAGCCATTTCCACTCCCTATTATAGTTTTTTTTATACGTGTTAGTTTTTAATTTATTTTTTATACATTGTCAAAACCTTAATTAATCTATTTTGGTCATATTTGTCTATTTTTTTTTTTTTCTAAAGATTTATTTTTGGTGTTTTTGCCTTTATTATGATAAGACAGTGATTAGACAGGAAGTGAAGTGGGAGAGAGAGAGAGGGGGACGGGATCGGGAAAGGACCACGAGCCGGGACTCGAACTCGGTAGCGCATTGGTGCTACATGTCGGCGCGCTGCCCATGACATATTTGTCTATATTTTTGTAACTTTTTTTGTTCTGAAGTGTATAATTGTAGGAAAAGCCACAAAGCCTCATGAAAAACAAAAACTTTTATTCAAATTGCAAATGAAACTGGACTATCTTTTATTTATATCATGTCTCCGCTTTTTGTTATAATGAGAGGATTTGTGCACATGTAGAACTTCGTAAACTTGCGCTAAATAAACTCATTCAGCTTTTTAAGAGATACTGAACGGTACCTTAAACACCTCTGATTAGCCTGATTGATATTTAGAAATGCCTGTGATTGGCAACAATACTCAACACTGCAAAATCCAATTGTAAACACACATTTGCAGTGCCGTTGAACTCACGTGACACAAATATAACAACAAGATCACTTTAATTTACTTGCTTTTCTCTTTTATTAGCAATAACAGATTACGCATTACACATAGTAATATAACTCTGTTTATTCCTACAATAAAAATATATTACTTAGCATTGACCTAACCAGGCAGCCATGGTATGGCAGCTGCCATATCCAATTGATGCCCCGTGCAGGACGTGAGACAAAGCTCACAGTTTTGGGAATGTGTGCATGTCAGTGTGATTTAACTTAGGTGCTAATGTTTGTAATCTGGGGGGAGTTTCTGCATGGCTGAGAAATCGAAAGTTCACATCAGGTGAAGTAGGGCTGCAACCATTAAATGTTTTGAGTTATGTGTGGTGACGCATGAGGGGAAGCAAAGTGACAGCAGTCTGTGTGGCCCCTCAAGGTAAAAGTAACGTGAAAAAGTCTCCAGGTATTAGTCATTGTTTCCTGTGTTTGCTGCTCACCTCCTCTGTCCTTATCCGCCCCCTCCTCCTCTAGTCTGTGTCTGTTGACCTCTGCAGGATGTTGCCAGCTCTTGCTGAGCCTTGCATCAGCCTCCTCTCTTGAAACTTTCAGTCTATAGTAGTATCCCACAAAGCTCTGCTGTTTAACACTTATCTCCTATGTTACTAACCGTGTCGATAAAACAAAAATAATAATAATACCTAAAAATGTTCAACATTCTGTCCTAATATTTCCATTTTTCTGGTAATATTATACAACACTGTAAATTAGAAATTCAGAGCAAACAATGTCAACTCTGTAATTCAATGAATATTTGTGTTTAAGGTTTCATTATAACAAACAGCTTTGCAGGTTTGATTTGTTTAAAAACTGTAAACATAGAGGAAGATATTTGGAATCACTTTTGTTCTTACAATGAAAGCCAGTGGGGTCCAAAACAACATTGTTCTTTAATATTACTGACCAAAAAAACTGAGATGTTCTTCAAAAGATCTTCTTTTGTATTCCACATTAGATGCAAAGTCATACATGTTTGGAATGGCATAAGGGTGAGTAAATGATGCTGAATAATTTTTGGGTGAACTATCCCTGCAAGAGGTTAATGTAAAACATGCTGGATATTATACAATAATTCAATTCATTATGTTCACTCACTGTTCAGGGTGTAAGTGCTTGACTCTTACTGAATCATCACTTTGTCCCAGCATTGAATTGTTCCAGTATCCGGCCTGGAAGAATTTGCTTGTGATAAGCTTCTGTAGGCTTGTCAGTAAGAACTGGGCGACGTGGGTTCAGTCCCTCTGAATAATGCATGAGTTATTCAAGCATGTCTAGTAGGCTCAGTAGTGCTGAGTAAGGGGCCTGCACACTACCCAGGGGACATTACACCTGCATGAATGAGCTGAGTGATGATGAGTTACAGGTTCTCCCTAACATTGTCATGACCTGTTTGCCAATGTCTTCTCCATCTCGGTGTTGAGAGACTGATGAATGAATGCTGGGTTGAAAACACTTTGGACAAAGCTATTGTAAAATCAGCATAAGTACATTGTCCATAGTCCAAGTGTCTTTCAGTCTGGCTTATTTAAAAATGTTTGTGGAAACTACAGATCAAAAGTTTCATTAAGTTTTTTTTTTTAAAGAAATTAATACTTTTATTAAGCAAGGATGCACTAAATTTATTAAGTGACAGTAAATATTTCTATTTCAAATATTTGCTGTTCTTTTGAACTTTCTATCCATCAAAAAAAATCTTTAAAAAAATGTATCATGGTTTCCTCATGTATCTTGAGCAGCAAATCAGCATATTAGAATGATTTCTGAAGGATCATGTGACACTGAAGACTGGAGTAATGATGCTGAAAATCAGCTTTTCGGTCACACAAAATAAATTACATTTGAAAATGTATTTAAAAAGTTACGTTATTTTAAAAAATAGTAATTTCACAGTATTAGTGTTGGTTTTTTTTTGTATTTTTGATCAAATAAATCCAGCTTTGTTGAACATGAGACTTTCAAAAACATCAAAACAATCTTACAGACCCCAAACCTTTGAACGGTAGTGTATGTGTGTGTTTTTGTTTTCCACGTGATTATGTTTGTCCACCCTTAAAAGTCATGCCAAGTCCTCTCTTAAATAGGGTTGTCCACTTGGCTCCGAGACGTCTGCATTCTCGTGCCATTTTTACTTACTTTTCTTACCCCTCTCCAATGTTAACACTAACGGCGCTCAGTGGTTGATAACTTTAGCTATTTGCTAGCCATCAACCCTTAGCAACGAAGAGACGAATAGAAAAGACAGAGAGAGACAACTATTCTTAGAATTCGACGGAAAGGGGAGGGCGAGAGAATCAGCAGAGTGAGATGATGCCATCACTGATGAAGAGATGTTTAGGTGACAGGTGCATTTCCTGACACTCTTTCCCCAAGTTTCATAAGCTGTGTGTTGTTAGTATTGTTTATTTTCACATGGCCTTTACTCCGAGGAGGTAATTTGGACACATAATTGATATAGTGGTGTGGTGTTGTGGAACTTTTGAAGATCCCCATTTCCATGACTCCCACAGGCAGACACCATGAAAACAAAGGCTTGTTTATGCTGGCTTAAACGACTGCTCTGATCACTGAGGGATTAGGTATTCTTCGGGATTATTTTTACCTTGGATGGCTTCCTGTTTGGGGTTATGCCGTACAATCCTATTGAAGTCTGTTTATTTTAATTCGCTGCTCACAGCTCTGCAGGTCTCGGCCCAGCTTGCTGAGTTAGAGGCCTCCGAATTTTAATCTTGCATGTAGCTCACAACGGCTGCAAGGTGCAGAAAACAATTCAAAAATCACTATAAAATCTCTATCTAATCTAGTGCTTTAGAAAAGGGGAATGTTTGTGGGTTCAAGCGTATGTTTGCGAGTGAGAAAAAGCCCGTAAGTGAAGATGTGGAGTAGCGCCTAGGGAGAGACTCGTGTCTGCTGCTCTCTACTCGGCCAGAATTTAAATCAGCTCTGCCCCACCCTAACATCTTACACATTCTCTTTGAAGAGATGTTCAGTGCTCATGTGCTACACTAACACTTAACAACAGCTGTAAGAGAGATAAAGAGACCTGAAGATCTAAATAAGATCTTTATTTAATGCACACGTCTGTCTGTATGATTGTCTTGTAGAAATGGAGTAAATTTGCATTTATTTACTACTTTATTGTTGGGTAGTCAGTGGATCATTTTGAATGGATGCGACACCATCCCTAATGCCTTTCAAACATCTGTGGTTCCCCTTTCGTTCAGCACTGCTACTCTGTGTTAGACGGTAAATAATTACATGATCCCATGCTGTCCAGTTATTATGACCATGTTCACACATTGACCCCCTTTATACACTACTGTTCAAAAGTTTTGTCAGTAAGTTTGTAATAATATTTTACAATATTACTGTTTTTACTTCATTCTTGATTAAATAAATGCAGCCTTGGTGATGAGACTTCTTTCAAAAACATTCAAATATTGTACCAACCCCAAACTTTTGAGTAGTTTTGAGAAGTGTATATTCTTTTTTTTTTGTCAAATTTATCAAACTTGTTATCCTGTTAACCTTTTTACTTTTTTTTTTTTTTCCCATAAATTTTGTTTAATTTGATTTTGCTTTATTTTTTGTATCAAACTTTCTGTGTGGTTCTAAATATACTTTTTCCCTATAGTCAAAAGCTTGTTTTCATTGTGACCGGGAAGTAAAATGCTGTCATGTCACTATACTTTTATTTTACGATTATCTAATTTTCTTAGGCTTCTGTACTTGAAATTAATTGCAAGAGGTGCTTGACATTTCACATTCTTGAAATATGGCATTATAACGGCTTAATATTGAGCACACATCTTCTGTGTTTCTGTTGCTTTGCAGCAAGATGTGGAGAAGCTTACAGACATTGAAAAACTCTACCTCTATCTCAAGTTGCCTTCTGGACCCAGCAGTGGCATTGAGAAAAAGTGAGTGATCTTTACTGTGTTCTACTAAACTACATCTAGACAAAATCAAACTCTTCACTAATGCTTTTATCATCTTTTTCCATATTATATTTTGCTAATGGTAGGAGAAAAACATCTGCACAATAGTATCGGTGGCTAGCAGCTATTCTGTAATTCAGATTGTATTGTTTAATTCTTTTCTCTCAGTGAGCAAAGCTCCATGTCATCAAGTCGTACCCAGCAGATGCACGCATTTAGCTGGATTCGGAACCATCTTGAGGAGCATCCTGAAACATCACTGCCTAAACAAGAAGTCTACGATGAGTACAAGTAAGCCTGTGCCATCTTTCTTTCTTCATATACTAAAAACTCAACCAACTTGGAGAGATTTAAATGTTTATATATGTATAATGCACTTCAGCAAGTCATTTGGCACAGAGCTTGAGATGCTTTTGTTTTATTTTCTGTGAGTGGTCTCTGTGCAAATTGTAATTGATTTCTTTTAAATGCGTGTGCTTCTCAGGAGTTACTGTGATAGCCTGGGGTATCACGCTCTCAGTGCTGCAGACTTTGGAAAGATCATGAAGAACGTCTTTCCTAACATGAAAGCACGTCGACTTGGCATGCGAGGCAAATCCAAATATCCTTCATTTTCCATTCAATTTTTTTGTAACAATCCCATCCTCCCTTTTCCCAGTCCCCCAAAGCAGACACATATATACACGCTCCTGTCCCTGAACTCTGTGTACTAAAACATCTGTTGCTGTAATTCATGTAGCCACTAAATATAGATCAGAAATCGAATCAAAATAAACTTCTTTGAGTCCTTGAACAGCGTTTTGCTCTATAGAAAACCTGTTTACTATTGGCTGCCAAATGCTGATCTTCCAAAGACATTCAGCAAAGTGGCCATTCATTTCTGTTACAGCCTTGTCTTACAGTAGAGATCATTTCTCTTTTGTGCTCTGTTAGGAAGTATATGCTATAGTATTACTATCTTAAAGCCTAACTTTTTACCTAAGTATAACTTAATTTTGAAATGAAAAAGAAAAAAATCCAATTCATAGGAAAAGTACTTTGTTCTTGATTTTACCTTGAGGTTTTTGATGGGTGATATGGATATAAATTAATCTTGTTTTATTGTTTTGTTAAAAATACCATAATAGTAAGCGACATAACACCACCAACAACAACATATCTTTAGCTGTTATGTCAAATCTTAGAAATTAGAATGTTGTGTAACTGTGGTCATTGTTATTTTGGTGTTAGGTAAGGCAGGGTTGAAAGTGCATTTGTGACCATGAATATTATTTTTAATTTCAGAGTGGTGCGCCACTGAAAATAAACCATGCTTGTTGTTGACGGTTGCTACTGCAACGGAAATCCAATCCTCACCAACTCTAATGCCCAAGAAAGCAACGCTTTCATTCTAGCAAAGGACCTCTTGTAATTTTCTTATGCATGAAAATATAATCTAAGCTTTTTGGTGATTGATTTTTCTAAACAATAATGTAGTTGCCATACCTTTAAGGTTTGTGAAGGTCATGTTTGATGTAATAACATACACAGTGTACATCTAGGAACAAAAACTGGCAAATATATCAGCTTTTATTTTAAGCTGTGACATGTTCTTTAAAGGTTCTTTAAAGGTACATAGTCTGCAATTGTCTTTACTTGTGACCAACACCCCTGCCAACACCATATATATATATATATGACAGAATAAACAAAATTAATGTTTTAATTCCATTGTTAACATTTATCAATTAACAAATAATTTATCTTCAGTATGTTATTTATGTCACAAGTGATATAATACCTTTTTTTATATACTGTATGTGGACTTCCACGTACCTTTTCTTGGTATGATGGACAGATGTATTTCCTTGACTTATGAGAACATATTGCTATAGTGGACTTAGGAAGAAGGCTTTTGTACACATGCCATCTCTTCCCAACCTAGATCTTCACAAATCAGGTGATGGGGTGAGTTACTACTCTTTTTTTTTTTTTTCCCCTCATTTATTTATTTCTTTACTTATCTTTTCTTATTTATCTTCTTGTCTTACCTCTTGTTTCTCTGCAATTACTGATATGATAATATTAGACATCTCTCAAATACCTAAAAATTGCATGCGTCAGCCTATAAAATATGTGCTGTTTTTTCGTTGTCAGTGTGAAGTGTTTGAGCCTACTGGTCAACTGTCCAGTGCAGAAGATGAGGTGCGCATTGCCGCTTGTGGGTTGGTGTGTGAGTGGGCACAGAAAGTGCTGAGTCGGCAGTTTGACAGTGTTGAAGACCTGGCTCGGTTTCTTTTGAATAGCCACTACATTGGAACTAAGTCTGTGGCTGCTCTTACTGTGATGACCGGTTCCCCCTCAGGTACGGTAACAGCCCAGGACTTCACTCCATGTACCTACACTTGGAAATGTCTCCACCTTGTGGCTAACAAACACAATACAAACCTAAAAATAAGTGCATATGTTTCCTAAAAATACATTTAATTTATTTTTTGATGTCATCATAATTCTACAACTGATTCTCTTTTTTCGCACAGGAGCAAAGATGTCCATTCAGTCATCTGCATTTGCTCCCACAGCCGATGAACACTCATTCCAGCCTCAGGTTAAAACCCTGGTCTCATCCTCCATAGATGCCAAACAGCAGCTACAAAGGAAGATACAGAAGAAGCAGCAGGAACAGAAACTGCATTCTCCACTTCCTGGTGAAGCTCAGGCCAGGAGGGCAGATGGGGGCATAACTCCCGGGGCAGGGACAGGCATACCTTGTGGAAGTCCTGCTCTTCTTTCACCACAACCTATTGGGATTGTGGTTGCAGCTGTTTCCAGCCCCATCACGGTAAACTAGGATTATTACACAAAATTACAAAAATACCACAAATGGTCACATTTTAATTCATTTTATAGTAGTTTTATAAATTGTTTTATATTAACACCTGTTTTTAACTAATATTTCTTTTTTTTCCTTTTTGTATTTCCTGCAGGTTCAGAGGAGTAAGCAGTTGATGTCTCCTAGCCCTCTTCCCATGGCAGCTGCAGACAGCAAAGTTCTTCCTGTAAACTTTCAAGTGGTTACCCAGTCAGTACAGCCAGTTAAGCAGTGCCCAAAGACACCAAACATCCCAGCTAGTCCGGTAAGCGATCGATCAGCCCGGCACCGGTATGCCCAAATCCTGCCTAAACCATCTGCCTCAAGTGGCATAACCTTGCGCTCGCCAACCCTGCTTATCACCAACAGCCCCATAAAGACGGTAATGTCTACTCCACATGTTGGTTCGGTCAATGTTGTCAAGATGACAACAATATCTCTGGGCTCTAATGGCAGTGGTACCAGCACACCAGCAGATACCTCTACCAGCAATAAAGTCAGACCTGCATCTGCTGGAGTTGCCAGCCTCAGTGATGATCTACAGCCAGTTACGCGTGTTCGCAGTGGATCTATAGCTGCAATGCCATCTGTTTTGGCAAGATCAGGACGCTCAACCACAACGCCTGTCATCGACACTAAAACAAATATCGAAGCCATAATTGGAAGTGGTCAAGAGCAGGGTGGTACTAGTAGGCTGGCAAACACTCCAGATGCCGTTGGTGGTGTACAGCGGTCAGGAATTCTCAAACCCAGAGCGGCTAGCGTACCCACTCTTGACAAGGGCTCTCTGGGATTGGACATAGGGACCAAATGCAATGGGAGGACACTCCTTAGTGCCAATACTCTGGCTGCTGGCAGCAATAATATGTCAAACACTAATGAAAGCACTTTGTACCAGAACACAAGCAGCACTCAGTCAGTCAGCAGTAATGCGGTTGTGACGTCATCCAAAGATGTAGTGTTGGCATCCAAGAGCCCTCACAAGAGACCTGGCTTATGCACTGATTTGAGCCCAACACCTGTTAAAAAAGCCCACATCTCTGTGCAACCAGCTGGTGGATCCGATGGACAGAAGTCCGAAATAATGATCAAGCAATTTCCAAGATCATGTACTCCAATCAGGCCAGAAAGTGCACCTCTTACAGCCATAGGCAAAGCTACTGCAGCTTCTGTCAGGAATACTGGCTTCCAGACAATTCGCAGGCCACAATGCGTCTCCCAGGGAAGATGGGAAGGTGCTTCATCAGTAAGGGATTATAGAGTTCCCATCACCTCTATATCAAGTCAGGATATGTCAGTAGGGAATACCATGTTTCAGACTGTTAGCAGGCCTCGAAGCATCTCCCAAGGGAGATGGGAAGGATCTTCAACAGGAATTGAAGGTAGAACTGAGGTCACCCGTACTGTCAGTGCTCCAGGTCAAGCTTTGCTACAACAAGTAACAAAAAACTCACAGGATTTGCTTATAGAGCAATCTGACGACTCTGCAGTATGTGAACTGAAGAGTGTGTTTTGGGATAGTGAGCCACAAGATGGCACTCAACAACATCAAGATGTTTATGGTCCACAAATGATGTCTGAGCCAAAGCAAATGTCCACCCCAGTGATGGAGCATCTTCCAGCAATTGCTCAACCCTCTCCTGCCAACCAACAGGCGCAGATGAGTGACTATGGAACCCAGGCCAACGTTGGCTACTACCCCTTTAATGATGACGAAATGACCCAGGATAGCATTGTTGAGGAACTTGTTCAAATGGAAGAGCAGATGAAAATTAACAATAGCATACAAAATTTTAGCAACTGTGTGGATATTTCCATGCAAGGCCAGCATCAAACCATGCAGACTACCATAATGTCTACCCTTCAGACTAACACCCTGTACTACTGCTCTGCTCATAGCAGCAGCACCCCAATCCAAACACCCACTCTTACACCTACTCCCACTTCCGAGATGATGGGAAACGGCCAGGGATTGATGCACGAAAGCCCCTGTTTGCGCCTAGTCCCCACCACTCCGGTCGACAGTGCTCTTGGAAGTAGTCGACAAACTCCTATTGGCACACCACACTCCAACTGCAGCAGTAGTGTCCCACCCAGCCCAGTGGAATGCAGGAACCCTTTTGCATTTACTCCGATTAACTCCAGCATCACTGGATACCATGACGGAAGTACTGTCTCCTCGAGCCCTGTCAAGCCCATGCAAAGACCAATGGCAACACATCCAGATAAAACTAAACTGGAGTGGATGAACAGTGGGTACAGTAACAGTGGTGGGAACTCTAACAATGGCATTAGCATTCTGCCCAACTACCAAGACCTGGTAGATGACCACTTTCGAAAGCCTCACGCCTTTGCCATCCCAGGCCAGACCTGTCAGTTGCAAAGCAGACATCATGACATGCATATCAGCCGCTTGACACCCATTTCACCTGTCCAGCAGCAAGTGGCAAGCATGGCTAGCCTCAACAAGACAGAGGGTTTTGCTGTCCCAGCACCCCTTGACAACAAAGCAAGCACCTCCTCCTCAGGGTCTGGAACATTTCGTTGCCGCAGCGTTAGCCCGGCAGTCAGGCAGCGCAACTTGAGTGGGACTCAAGCTCCCAATGTTCCTCACTCTGTGGTCTCTCCTTTCAACTCACCTGTAACACCTGAAGTGCTAAACATCTTTTCTAACAGTGACCCTGATGCAAGTGTCAGCAGCATGGCACAGAGGAGTCAGTCTGTTCCAGTCACCGTGATGATGCAATCTGAAGTTCAACCCATGCAGTCAGGCCAGCAGATTAATACCAAAAACATCACCAATGTCCTCATCAGCAAAATGGATGGCGATGGAGATGACTCGGTACGTGGCCTCGGAATCAATAACATGCCGTCCAACTACACTGCCCGCATGAATCTCACCCAGATTCTGGAGACCACCACAGTGCCCAGCTTCCCTGGTAGTGCCAGCCACCAAGCTCTGATCTCACCTTGTTCATCAGCCTTTGAGTCCCAGAAGCCTGGTTACCTCATGAAAAATGCCAGGGAGGAGCCGATGAGTTTCTCTGTAGACGAAAGCCAAGCACAATCAGCCTCAGGGGAGCACCAGCCGCTACAACAGCAACAGTGCTTAGGCAGACGGCAGCTCCTTGGGCAGGAACAGCAGAGTCAGGCCATGCTGTTACCTCTACAGCAAAACCTCCAACAACATCAGCACCAGCAACCATTGGATTTAGACAGAACTGTTAAAGATCTTTTAAATGAGGAAAGCTTGAATGCTGGCTCACAGCTTGTGGGTCAAGGATCAGAGCTTAGTGCTGGGGGTTCAGAGTTTACCAGCGATATGCGACTAACCTCTGAGCTCACTGGTGGCATAAATGACTTAAATACATTGGACACCAACCTTCTTTTTGACCCTAGTCAACAGCAAGGACAATATGAAGATTCAACACTGGAAGAACTGAAGAATGACCCACTTTTTCAACAGATTTGCAGCGAGACTGTGAATTCTGCTGGCTTTGACTGGTTGGAGAGCAAAGACCAGGCAACAGTGGAAATGTTGGGTTAATTTGTGCTTTTGTGTTGTTTTTATATTTGTATAGGTTTCTATGTATGTATTTTTGAAATCTCATCAATGTACGTATTCACCTCATTGTTGTGCACCACCTACTACAGTAAGCCCCTGGACGTCACGACACAGGTCCATATTGAAGTGCCAGGCTGAACAGAAATTATTGCATTTTCAAAATTGCTGGGTTTTTGTCTCGATGGTTAGTGCAACACAGTGCAAAACCACGGAGAGCTGTCACATTTTGCCGCCTCTTACCACCAGTTTTGTAAAGAAAACCCACATCAGAGCTTTACATAAGAGAGCATCAGAGAGCTTTTTTTATGCCTCCACTGTTTCATGCATTAATTTACGCAACTTTTATATAATCCTTTGAACGTTTTTGCAGTCAAAGGGCATTGAATGGAAAATTGGAAATTAAGAATTTCTTTTTAAACCCTTTATCTTAAAGAAAGATATTTTGTATTTTGAGGTTACACCAGCTGTATGGCAAACTATACCCATTTAATTAGCTTTTTTCCACTCTGTAAAGAAAATCGGTGCTTACATGTACAGTAAACCATAATAAGTGACAACTTTGAACATATTACTGTAACATCTATATTGTCCTTCAGTAAACAAAGAATAAGGGGAAATCACATCAGCTGACGCTTAATATTGAAATACAGCGATTTGCACCTGCAGCAGCTTTTCAGAAAGTCATTTATTGGCTCACATTACAAATTCTATTTGTGTGCAATAAGTAAGATACTGGTAAGTTATATTTTCAGCTTCTTTCTTATTGCCACTGTCAATTGGGATGTATGCAGCTACTTGCAAAAAAATGTTTTGTTACGTTAGATGGCTGATGAATAATGTTCAAAGTGAAAAAATGAGTGCACTTTTGCTATTTAAAGTTATATATGCTAATATAGGTTCCCCCAGTCTCTAGAGATCATTCAGATTTTATCCCACAGAACAGGCTGGGATTTTTTTATGCACAATCATTGAATAATAATGGCACTGGTTATTGTACTAGCTGGCACCTTTAAATTGCATTTGCAATATGAACATGGCTGAGAAAAGGCCTCATTTTAAATGGAAGGGGGGTAGCTTAGTTACTGGTGATACCAAAATGCCAAAATGGATTATAGTTGTGGGGGGGGGAAAGTTGTCAAAACTATTCCAGATGTTTGTTTTAGTGTCAACTATGCATTTATGAGGCCAAGAAAGAGATGATAAGCCACATTTTGACTTTATATGAATTTTCCCCCAATTGATGCTTGTCATTTAGCAGTTTGCATAAATGATATTCATTGACGTATATGTGTGCTCTCATGCACATGCCTCCTTTTGGCATTTTCAATGACTGTTTTCTACTTGAGCACTTCATTCAGGAACTTCTTTATAACATGCACTATTAAAGAGCCTGTACCCCTTAATCAAAATTTTGTACCAGCTGTAAAAACATCAGGAAACTGAAATTACCCAGATCACATTACTAATAAATGAACTCTGTGCTAATTTCAAAGCTGGAATGAAGACATTTAATTCAAATGGCCATTACTGAACCATGCTGTACTTGATTAGTAGACTGCTTTCAGAATATCAGAGCATACACTTTGTTGCTGAGTGTGGTAGTTATTGAAGTCCATCTTAGCCTTACTTCCATACCAAAGATGAGTTACTGAGAAATGTTGAAGGAATTCTACCTTTTTAGTATCTCCACTTTCAAATTTAATTCTAACCCAAGCTTTTAAGGTGCATGTTTTAAAATGAATTTGTGGAAATGTCACCCAGGTTGAAATGGGGCCAATATTGTGGGGTTGAAAAGGGAATTTGTTTTGTGAATACATAGTGTAATTTGCATAAGACCACTGTAGCACTTGAATTTTATTTACAGAACATGTCATACTTCATACTTTTGGTATTTGTAGCAGGATGATTCTTATGGGATGAAGAAAGTGGACTAGTCAACTTCTGTTTGTCACGCTTTGTAAATAAGCTCCATTTATAAAAGGAAAAAAATGACACTGTATTACCAGTTCGACTAACATTCATATTGACAATATGACCATGATAATAGTGATCAGTGGTCCTTGACAGTTTTTTTTTTTTTTTAATTGTTACAATTAATAGTTTACACAACTAGACATCTCTTGTATAGTTATAGCTTGTGTGAGTTTTCATTTTCAAGCATTGTTTTCTCTTTATTATTAATTGGCTTCCAGTTTTTTTTTTTTTAATAGCATTTCGATTTTTTTTTTTTGCAGAAGAGTGTGCTTTCGTGTGGGAATATAGCATGGATTTTAAAATATGTATTGTGGTTTTATATTACAAGATTGCATATCTTTTTTTCTTTTTTTATATATAAACAGGGATCTAGCAGTTATCACTGGAAATGTAACTACTGAAAATTCACAAAGTTCTAGTGGTTCCTTTTATTGCACTAATTTCTTCAATGAACTTTGACTTTGAGAATTTCAGTGCAATACATAATGCCTCAGTATACTGTTTTGAAGAACTACTGTTTGAGAAAAAAAAATTCAAGTAAAAAAAGAGTCAGTTTGTGTTCTTATGTTCAGGAGCCCTTTGAGGATCTTGGTGCGAAGTACTTACATGTAAATGAGTAAAAGCGATTAAAATGTTTAATTAAATTGAACATTTTAATAATCGAACTTTCAATACATTATCAAAATCATAAATATGCATTTGTTCAGAATCACTGTACATAAATGTCATGGCTCTTATGGTATTTCTGTTCAACAGAAGGAAATTCATCCGTTTCATTGTTTTGAAATAACTCAGACAATGAACGGTGCTCGTTTTTTTTATTTTATTTTTTTTATTTATTTATTTTAAAATGTCTTCATGTACGATTTGTTTTCTATGTGAACATTTGTGTTTTGAACAAGCACTACTATTTCTATTTTAATGAAGAGGCAGGCCAGAATTGTGACTGTATTATTCACTGACCTGGTAAAATTTACCCTTCCCCATGTCTTTCTTTCCTAACTTTGCTATTCCCTCATGTTTTTATTGTTTATGTACAGACTCTGTATGGTAGTTTGATAAATTTATGACATTTCTGCAAGATTTTCTTCATTCTTTTTGTATTAAATTGCTTACTGATGTTGAGATTTTTTAAAAATGGTTTTAAAAACCAATAAACATTTTGTAAAGTATTGCAAATATTTTGTTCTGTATGTAGATGAAATTTCTTGGATCTAACATTGTTTCAGGTAGTCTGACAGGCCTGGTTGGCTTGTGAACAAAGAGTTTCACAAAATCTCTTTTTAAAGATTCGTCAAAATGATTCTGTGTAAAGAATGCCAAAAGTAAGCCGGTTTATGGGTCCAAACAAACAAATAAACAGACATGTATGTCCTGAAAGCCTTATTTGTAAACTAACACAGCCAATCAGATCAAGCTGTATTTTGAGCACGGTGAATCAGATCAGCTAGGTCTTCACCAGCTTAACCAAGGTGGTCTTTCAGCCCTAACCAGGGGTGTGTTTAGCAATCGTTAGCCAACTAGGTTGCAAGTTCTGCTGAATTGTGTTGGTAACAACAGAACAGGCCATAGTTGGCTTTGAGAAACACACCCCAGGTTGAACCATGTAAAACCAACCCATTGAAATTTATGAGAATTATTTAACATATACATACCTATTAAATATATGGGGATATCAAGGGAAGGAAGAGAGTGATTCCCCTTTGGCTGATGATGAGTCATTTGCTTGCATGAAATTTGAACTCAGCATACAAACAGACTCATCACAATAAAAACTTCATCTGACCAGCAGATGGAGCCATAACACTATTTTACTCAACAGTACACTTTATACCTGCTCATAATGAACACGTTTGCCATAAACTAACATGTGAGACTGTCAAGAAACATAACCTATATAACGTGCTATTGAGTCTCATTTTAAAATGTTTTATTGTTGCTTATATAATTGTGTGGAATGACATCATAAATGTGAGCTGCTGAGCTCATATCAGTCCTTTTTTTGACTCGTGCTGAATTATTAACTGCATACCACCAGTATACTACCCGTACTACTTTTAGCATATCTTTTAAGTAGAGTAGTAGCCTATGCTAGTTTGTGATTCCGAATTGAGCATCAAATTCGGTCTGTTTCCTGATGACGTCACTGCCTTGCTCTTTAATTTGACTACAGCCCGAGTTTCATTTCAGTGTTGACAGTGGCTCGTGGCGGGTCAGTCGCGTTTCTCTTTTAGATGACTTGTTATAACAAACATAAAACTGCGGTGTAAAGCTAGTTTAACTTTTAGACTTTGTGTCCACGGATGAACCATGGCTACAATAACGTGTCGAGTGCAATTTCTGGAGGATTCAGACCCATTCGTGTGCTCAAATTTCCCCGAGCCCCGCAGACCTCCGCCGTATGACTTGAACGAGCATTTGCCGTTGAGCGAACAGATCGCCGGCGTTCACAAACTGCTCGAAGCGCCTTTGAAGGTCAGTGAACCTCATTTGCCTCTGAAAGGGGCGCTTACCTGCGCCGAATGCCTGCTAAGTTTCAGCGTGTAAAGTTGACTGTTTTAATTTCAGGCATTAAAGCTGTGTGTAACGCGCCAAACTAATGTAATGTGGCTAATGTTTGTATTCATTAGGGCTTGGTTCATTATGTGAATGAATAGTCCTGGTACTGAGTCAGAGTTTATGGTGTAATGGTGGGAGGGTCGGAGTGCACATTTCTGAATTGCTTTTGAGCAAAAATGCTATTCGTCAACACTAGAAGGTCAAACTAATTGATTTTTATATTCATTTACATGGAGATGTCCTGCGTTTTCTATTAACGTTACCATAATTTGAGAAATGTTGTGGTAACGTTATCAGGGTTGCGTGCAAAATGTGACCGCTAAATACTAGGTTTTTGCTCATTGAATTTAGTTAATTTAGTTACATTAGTTTATTAAACAGATAATAGTTATAACAGTTATGATAAGCACAATAAAAAACATGGTATTTGTGCCTACTTATAAATGGGGAGGGAGTAACGTTAGTGGAACAACAAAAGGGCTTTTCACACTGTGCTTAACCCCTGGTTATCGTCGTTCTAAACACCACTTTTAACCCGGGGTTATGAAACCCTGCTCTGGACCAGGGTAAGCACCACTTGTACAGTGTGAACTGTGAAACAATGCGGTGTTAGAATGTTACAACTACACTGTGTGCAGAATTATTAGGCAAGTTGATTTTCTGATAATATTTTTTTTTTTCCAAGCACATTTTACCAATTCCAATCCACATCAATCCTAATAACTCCTATTAATATTGTTTTTAATCATTTATAAGTGATATATATAATTGTTCATGAAGGCTGGAAATGAAAAAATGCCTTATATTCAGGTGTGCAGAATTATTAGGCAGGTTTTCTTTTACAGGCAAAATGAGCCAAAAAAGAGATTTAACTCAGACTGAAAAGTCCAAAATTATTAAATACTCATGAGAAGGACGCAATACTAATGCAATACTAGAAATTGCAAAGTTAAAGCATGACCAAGGGACAGCAAAATGCTCATTGGGTCAGCGGGGTCATACAAAAACAGCTGGAAAAGAAAAGACACATGTTAACTGCAAAATAATTAAGAATTAAGGTGAAGAATTAAGTGTGAAACCATCAGGAACCCTTTAGTCTCCAGCGCCACAATTTTCCAGAACTGCAACCTACCTGGAGTCTCCAGAAGTGCAAGGTGTCAGGATCTCAGAGACTTGGGTTAGCTAAAGAATCCTAAAAAAATGACCCGCTCTTAATAAGAATCACAAGCTGAAGTGTTATAAAATAAAATACATGAAGACTGGGTTTTTATAGGCCTTATAGACAGACAGCTTGAGAGTGACTCTTGAAGGACTAGCACCACATCCTCTTGTACCACTGTTTGAAGAATTTATCTTCCAAAATCTGGCAGTAAGTTTTGGAAGATCATTTTTAGTCCATCTCTGCAAGACGGACATTTCAGGATAAGAGATGGACTAAAAGTGAACAATATTAATAGTAATTATTAAGATTGATGTGGATTGGAATTGGTAAAATGTGCTTGGAAAAAATATGATCAGAAAATCAACTTGCCTAATAATTCTGCACACAGTGTAGATGCTTAGCAACAGACAACCAATCACATGCCTTATGTTTACGCGCTTTGGGCAGTCACGGAAACGCCACGCGATGATTAAACGGTTGTTTCTGTGTAAGATAGGACAAAATGTCAAACGGTGATGGAAAACGCCACAATTGGAGTGAAGATGAGACCGTTATTCTTAACTTTTATAGTTCGTAAAGTTCACTCAGGAAACAAAACCCTTGATATTACTGTCAGCAATGTGTAATATGAGGACGTGCAATGCTAGAGCCTTTAAACAGGTCATGTGCTGCGTTTGTCCAGTCAGTGACACTGACACCGCAAATATGCAGATAAGGACTTTAACCCTGGGTTTAGGAATGTGCAGTGTGAAACGGAAGTTTATGAATAGGCTACCCAGGGTTAACTGTCAACCCCGGGTATAGTATGAGCAGTGTGAAACGTGAATAAAGGTAACCCAGGATTCCATTTACCAGGGGTTTAGAATGACCCAGGGTTAACTATTTCAAGTGTGAAAAGCCCTGAAGTGTTCTGTATTCATTGACTATGTCTATGACTAGTACAATGTTTCAAGAAGGTAAATGGTCAAGACCACATGTCCCCACTGAAGGACATCTCTACGTTCATTCACCTGCCTTATTCAAGATGCTGGAGCTTCAACTTTTTAACCATTGCTAGGAAAGTAGATCAGTAACAATGTGTAAAATACAGTACATCCATATGCTACGTTAAAACGCTTCACAGAGATATGTTTCCGAGTGTTTATATGTAATTCTGCATGGCTGTATCAGCATTTACTGTACATAATTGTACACGGGTTTGAGTGTTTGAGCATAGTACAATAGTGAATGTAAGTAACTCTTTGAGAAAGACGCCAATGCTTGAGCTTCAGGAATGCCTGCAGCTGGAAAGTGAGTTGATGCTTGCGGAAAGGGTGGGATCTGTAAACAGAAGATAAGCTCAGCTCCTCAATCAAACCATTATTACAGCACAGCTTCAGATGTGACTCTGCATCAAACACTGCCATTTAAGAACAATAACCTCTCTTTCTTTTGCAGTAGCTGACTGATAATGATGGCTTATTGTTGTGAATGAGTGCATTTTCATGAGCTGTGTCTCAAGGGTTACACATTTGAGATTGAATTTTCACTTTTTTTTTGTAGTTTGTTTTTAATTTTGTAGTTTGTTTCTTGTCAGATCAAAATATGTGGGGGAAAAAAGTGTCATCATCTTCCAGTTGCACATTCAAAAAGCATGGTCTAATATGAAGTGGTCGTCTGTCTTTGTGTGGTGTGTCATGAAGCAATGTTAGGCAGTGATGTTCCTCTGTCTCTCTCTCAGTTAGAAGAGTGTGCACTGCAACTGGCTTCTAATGGCAACTATCTGGATTTGGATTCATCACTTGCTGAACAGAGAGATGATCTGGAGCAGCTCTATGAAGATGTGGAGTAAGAATGACTTTACATTTTGCCATCCAGTTTTCTCTCTCTCTCTTTCTCTCTTACTTTTTCACTTTTCCCAAAGTCGGAAACTTGCATCTTGGACAAAAAAATAAAAAGCCTGTCATGTACTCTTGGTCATGAAAACAAAAATCATTTCTCAATAGTGCCATTTACAGAAAGAAGAGAAAATTGACAATGAAGTCCCTCCCTTGCTGATTTATAAATGTTTTTTTTTTTTTTTTTTTTTTTTTATGAACATGAAAAACCTCATATACTTTGTTTCAGGGAAGAGTTAATCCTTCAAAATAATAAAAAAAAAAATGTAATTTTTTTTTTTTTTTTATCAGCAGAGTTTATAAAACTAACAAGTAGCCACCTATGAAATATAATGAAAAGGTTATGAGTCTTGACTGTGTCTTTTGTCACAAATCTAAGTCAAGTCTTGGCCTTGAAAGACTTTAGACATGGCTTAGACTCCATGTCAGAGACTTAAGCATGTCTGTCTCCTTTTCACCCTTCTTATACTTTTAATGAATAGGGAAAAAAACTATATAAAATTCCATAAAGGTGAATGAATATTTCCATTCTTGGGTCAGAGTTCTTGGTCACATTCAAGAACCAAATTTGGGAGAATCGTTCATAAGGTGAGTGCTACTTACTCACACACAGATATTCTTAGTGAGGCCAGGGGGAAGGAGTGGACAACATTAGTCAGAGACGCTGGGAACGTGGCTTCATAATGACAGAGCGTTTAGAAGAGAGAGTGGATAAGAAAAGCTTGCAACACTCCACTGACAATCCAGCCTTTTTTTCTTTCTTTTTTTTGTTTTTGGGATATTCAACAATGTTTAGAAAAAAATATTTGAAATCAATTTTGACCTCTGGGGACTTTATATCATTGATGTGATTAATGCTATTCCGCATTAGCTTTCAAATACAAAGTGTGTTGTTTTCAGCACTGCCCTCTCTGATGCTATATTTAGTCATCTTTTTATTACATGGTGGTGTCATCAGACTATAATCATGATATTGTGTGCTCAAGTCTCTTGATGCTGTGTAGAACATTTGAATGTTGGCTTTGTAGATCTGATACTAAGACATCTTTTAGAATTCTTAAAGGTGCCCTAGGATCAAGAATTGAATTTACCTTGGGATAGTTGAATAACAAGAGTTCAGTACATGGAAATGACATACAGTGAGTCTCAAACACCATTGTTTCCTCCTTATGTAAATCTCATTTGTTTAAAACTTAGCACTATCAAACTCATTCAGAATCAATTGTAACCATCCAAATAAATACTATACTCACATGATCCGACGCATGCATGCAGTATGCATGCATGAACGTCTTGTAAAGATCCATTTGAGGGTTATATTAGCTGTGTGAACTTTGTAAATGCACTGTATTATAGTCGAGAGCTCGGGGGGCAGGGAGCGCGCGATTTAAAGGGGCAGCGAGCTGAATCGGTGCATAGTTAATGATGCCCCAAAATAGGCAGTTAAAAAAATTTATAAAAAAAAATCTATGGGGTATTTTGAGCTGAAACTTCAGACACATTCAGGGGACACCTTTAGACTTATATTACATCTTGTAAAAACTGGTTCTAGGGCACCTTTAATAACATGGTCCATAGAATAAGTTAGAAACTTGTGTTTGTTTGTGATGGTACAGCTGCAACAATTCATGTCCTTTGGGATACTTGATTTAAAGGGTTAGTTCACCCAAAAATGCTAATTAATTAATGATCATTAATTACTCCCCCACATGTCATCCCAACTTACGGGTTTGGGACGACATGTGTTGGAGTAATTAATTCATCTTCGGGGAACAAATTATCTTAATTTTGATGGAATCCAAGGGTTTCTGAACCACTCATAGGCAGCAACGTCATTGCATCTTTTGAGGTCCATAAAGGTAGTAAAGACATCGTTAAAATAGTCCACGTGACTACAGTGGTTCAACCTTAATGTTATGAAGCAACGAGAATACTTTCTGTGTGCAAAAACAAAACAAAAATAGCGACTTTATTCAACAATCTCTTCTCTTCCCTGTCATTATCCTTACGCAGGTGATGCAGTAAGCACAGTGAAGGCTTCAGTGTTTGTGTCCGAATTCCGGCGCATGCGTGTGATGCTGATGCAGGAGTCGGCCAATAATGAGTCGGTGTTCTGACATAGAACCTGGAAACGCTGAACGTAGACAACGTATGAGAATGACCCAGAAGAGAAGAGAAGAGATTGTTAAATAAAGTCATTATTTTTGTTTTGTTTTTGCACACAAAAAGTATTCTTGTCGCTTCATAAAATTATGGTTGAACCACTGCAGTCACAGCGACGGTTTTATTGAGGTCTTTAGTAGCTTTCTGGATCTTGAAAGTGTTGATTATATTGCTGTCTATGGCCAGAATATACCTCTTAGATTTCATCAAAATATCTTGTGTTCGAAGGTCTTACAGGTGTGGAGCGACATGAGGGTGAGTAATTAATGACAGAATTTTCATTTTTGGGTGAACTTAATGTTTATAAGGTTATTTTAATTATTTTTAAACAGTGTGTAATCCTGTAATTTGTGTAAAACGGTGACACTGATTAATTTTCTTCTCTTGCTCTCTGTCTACCTCCAGCTCACTCTTTGTCTTTAGTATAGGTGACATGCTCAACTTTTTTAATCCAACCTTATTTCAGTACAAGGCGTGAAACATTGTTTTAGCCTGCTATTGTTAAGGAGGGCTGAACAAAGTAAAATCAAGAACATTTCTATTATGTTTTTAGGTCTTTGTCTCTACACATCCATCTCGGACCGGATGGAACAGAATTGAAACAATGCTGCTGATTCTGTTATAGCCAGGAAATTCACCGATAACTCTATTCTGTCTGTGTTTGTGTTTAGTCTTTGACACTATAGCTGAGGAATTCCCCAATTTGTTGTTTGTTTTGTAAAAACTAATGTCAACAATTACTAATTTCACCATGAATTTTCCTCTCGGAGCAGATAAATATCTGTTTGGTGTCCATTAGATCCTAACTTTTGAATATTTGGTATCTCATTAAGGATATTTTTTACATTATTAAATGCTCAAACATGCTCAAAATGCGGATGAAATAAAATCTACATGGGTGTACACGGTGTAACGGTTTTTGGGATGTACCATGACACTTAAAGGTGCCCAAGAATGCTTTTTCACAAGATGTAATATAAATCTAAGGTGTCTCATGAATGTGTCTGTGAAGTTTCAGCTCAAAATACCCCATAGATTTTTTTTAATTAATTTTTTTAACTGCCTATTTTGGGGCGTCATTAACTATGCACTGATTTACACTCGATGCTCACGCTCCCTGCCAAACGAGCTCTCGACTATATTACAGTGCATTTACAAAGTTCACACAGCTAATATAACCCTCAAATGGATCTTTACAAGATGTTCGTCATGCATGCTGTATGCATGCTTCGAATTATGTGAGTAAAGTATTTATTTGGATGTTAACGTTTTATTCTGAGTGAATTTGAGGCTATATGCTCTGTGGCTAACGGCTAATGCTACATTGTTGGATAGATTTATAAAGAATGAAGTTGTGTTTATGCATTATACAGACTGCTGTATAAGTGTTTAAAAGTGTTTAAAAATGAAAATAGCGACGGCTCTTGTCTCCGTGAATACAGTAATAAACGATGGTGACTTTAACCACATTTAACAGTACATTAGCAACATGCTAACAAAACATTTAGAAAGACAATTTACAAATATCACTAAAATTATCATGTTATCATGGATCATGTCAGTTATTATTGCTCCATCTGCCATTTTTCTCTATTGTTTTTGCTTGCTTACCTAGTCTGATGATTCAGCTGTGCACAGATCCAGACGTTACTGGCTTGTGTAATCCCTTAAACATGGGCTGGCATTATGCAAATATTGGGGCATACACCCCGACTGTTACGTAACAGTCGGTGTTATGTTGAGATTCGCCTGTTTTTCTGAGGTCTTTTAAACAAATGAGATTTATATAAGAAGGAGGAAACAATGGGGTTTGAGACTCACTGTATGTCATTTCCATGTACTGAACTCTTGTTATTTAACTATGCTGAGGTAAATTAAATTTTTGAATCTAGGGCACCTTTAAGAGGAATGGTAAAATGGCCCTATTTAACTCTCTATCATGGTGGTTTAATCAAGTGTTCACTGTAAACCCTAATGCTCAAAATACTTAATTGGTTTGAGTAGGACAAACTTATATTGAACAAATTAGTTCAGTTAAATTAACTGCTATGAGTATTTAGAACTTTCTATTTCTTTTGAGTTCACAGCACTGACATATTTCAAGTAAACTGAACTGTTTCATTGTTTTGAGTTGCATGAACTTATTTCTTTTAGACTAACTTAAGTTTATCTGAAACTGGGATGGGATTTCTATTTCCCAGCATGGTTTGCCCATGGCACACGAAAGGGAAAGTAAATGCTAAAATTAAGTGTTATATAATTTTTTTTTTTTTTGGCACAATATTAATGATAAGGATGATTAAATAGTTATTAATGTTTTGTTATGCTAATTTAGAAGAGTTTCTGTTAATGTGGGTTTTTGGAGAGTTACCATCATCGTGACAAGTAGCGCATGCGGCTTGGAATGAGAGCAGGTAAGTTACATGTTATAAGTTGCTGTACTCATTCAGTAAGTGCTATACCATGTTATTGTTAACATGTTAGCAAATTAACAAATTGGCTTTTTTTTGTATCTTCTTAGGGTTTACAGTGAAGTGAATAACTCTGATTGACTAAAGTTAATTAACTAAATATTTTATGTTAATTGCTATCAAAATGTATGAGTTAGCTAACTCAGTACTTCAAGTTAGGAGCAATTAACATGCATGAGTACTACAAACTCTTGATAGTTACTCTACAAAAACTTGATAGTTCTGCTTACTTAAAATTGGGAACATCATAACTCAAAAAATGTAACTGATTACCTCAAATTTTTTGAGTTATCCCAACTTATTCAGGTTTACAGTGATGATGTTTAAGAAGAGCAATTATAAGTCATTTAATATATAAATTGCAGGCTGATTTATAAAGATGTTTGACACACATTACAAATTAATAAATGTGCATTGGCTAAACCACAAACAATTGCCGAACTAAAAGCACTAATTCTTGATGCTTATTATTAATTTATACTCATGAAACGAGTCTGTGACCCCCCCCCCCCCCCCCCCCCCCCCAGCTTTACCTAATTATAACAGGTATCAGTTTCACTAAATCATTTACTAGTGTTGCTTAGTAACACAGTTGTTGGACTCACCAAAAGACATGAGTGATTTCACACAGGCAGAGCCAGCATTTCAGTGAGTGCGCTGACCACAGCTTAGACTGACAGTCTCAGAATACACTGAATAGAGCAAAAACACTGAACCACAGATCTGGAACTCTGAGTCAGCTCAAAAACTGAAGTACTGTATTGCATAACTTTGAATCTGTAATACTACTTATACTCTGGGTGCTTTTTTCCCAGATTTGTTCAGCCTTGCTCTGGAGAGCCACTTTAGAACCAGAATGCTGTGTTTCTAATTAGTAATTTGAAGTAATAGTAAAAGCAAGTACACGCCATTCCACTCAAAAGCTTGGGGTCAGTTTTTTGGAAAGACGTTAATACTTTTATTTGATCAAAAGTGATGGTGTTTAAAAATATATAAATTTTCTTTTGAACTTTCTATTAATCAAAGAAACCTGGAAAAAAAAAAAAAACTTGTTACAGTGTAATTATACATTTAAGTACATTTAAGTACATTTAAGTACATTTAAGTACATTTAAGTACATTTAAGTTTAAGCAGCACAACTGTTTTCAACATTGATAATAATGAGAAACATTTCTTGACCACCAAATCAGCATATTAGAATGATTTCTGAAGAATCATGTGACTCTGAAGACTGGAGTAAAATTACATTTTAAAATGTATTAATAGAAAGTTTTAAATGTAAATGATAGTACACAATATTATTATATTACTGAACTCAAACATTTGAACATTACTGTATTTTATCAAGAGCTGATTCAACATGAGTTTAGTTTGTTTTAAGCTTGAGACCACTGCTAAATCCTGCAAAAATATTCCAAAAAGCTGCTTGATGGAGATGCACTTCATGCCAGTGAAAATGCCATCATTTCTCATTAAGTGTGTGTTTTTTTTTTTTTTTTTTTTTTTTTTTTTTTTTTTTAATTGGGTGGTCATTTTTTCTAAGGGCACAGTGTTCCCATTTGTGGGTGCATGTGTTTAAAGCATACATGGTGTGTATGTATTTGTAAGCCAGCAAAACTGCAGCCGGAGCTCCTTCAGATTTGCTGAGACTGGCAACAGGAAACGCGTCATTTAAAGCAGTTTGGAAAATAGAAGACAAATCTGGGGTGTGTGTGGCATATGTGCATGTTTGAGTGTCTTTGTAACTGGGTGTATGAACTACACAAAACATTGTGAAGAAAACGTAAGACTTGGAGCGGTCCATTTTTAGCCACGAACACTCTTGATGCATAGTTTCCATGCCTGTTTACTCTATCTTTCCATACCTTAATCCCTACCGACCCATATTCTCTCTTTCTGTCTCCAGTCGGCCTTCAGTAAAGTGTAAGTGTCTGCAACTGGAATAATAACATATCCAAATATGTTTTAAATGTACTTTGCTCCATCTGCATTATTATTTATTATTAAGTATTGAAAGAATTCAGGTGAATAGAACTCCCCTAGAATGCTGATAAGAAGCACAAACTGGTTGTGTATGTAAAAAGTTGAGTTTGATAAATTTGTCTTCTTTCTACAGAAAAGGCAAAAAGCCCATCTTGATTCTCCGTACGCAGCTCTCAGTGCGGGTTCATTCCATCCTAGGTAAGAGTATCTGCACAATAATATGCCTTGATGAACGTGACAGATTATTTGCATGCTCATTTCAGCATTTGTCTGTCTATTGCTGAGGTGGCAAGTACGTCATCCCTGGCTTTCCACTTTGGCTGTTGGTTTAGTTTGTCTTGGAGAAGGAAAAATGGGCCACGTTCTCGAGAAATGCTTAAATAATATTATCCCTGTTTGGTTTTCCCCTCAGTTGGGATCATTCCAACTATATCCTCAAAATCTTCAATGACATCTTCAGCGAGCTAGCCTCTCATTGTAACATGGATCTATTAAAGTAACACACTTAAAGGGTTAGTTCACCCAAAAATGATAATTCTGTCTTCATTTACTCACCCTCATGTCGTTCCAATCCCGTAAGACTTTTGTTCTTCTTTGAAACACAAATGAAGATATTTTAATGAAATCTGAGCGTTTTCTGTCGCTCTATTGACAGTCTACGCAACTACCACTTTGACACATCAAAAAAGTTCATAACGAGATCGTAAAACTAATCCATATGAATCGAGTGCTTTAGTCAATTTTCTGAAGAGACTTGATCACTTTATATGATGAACAGATTTAATTTAGGCTTTTATTCACACACAAATATTCTTCAGTGCACGCATCAGTTGTGGTAAACGGAAGCTCAAGCATATTTGTCTGACGTGCAAGAACCAGTGAGGTTCATTCTCGTGTTAGGCAGCACATTTGAGCTTCCGCAAGAATCAATTTTTGTTCTCGCACACCAAGCAAGTACAGTTGAACTTCTGTTTATGTTCGCTGATCAATGGTTATATGTAAATAAGTCTAAATTTAATCTGTTCATCATGTAAAGTGATCAAGTCTCTTCAGAAACGACTCGATTCATATGGATTAGTTTTACCATCTCTTTATGAACTTTTTGAAGCAACGAAGAGGTAATTGTTTGAAATTACTCGGGTTTCATATATAATATCTTCATTTGTGTTCTAAAGATGAATGAAAATCTTACAGGTTTGAATGACATGAGGGTGAGTAATTGATGACACTTTTTTTTTTTTATGGTAATCTTATATGTCTTTAAGCTGGCCTATAGGAAGCAAGTTCTGGTGCGTGTTTTTTTTTTTTTTTTTTTTTTTTTTTTTTTTAAGTGACATGTTGGATGAGTAAAGTAGTTGTCTAAATGCTGGAATACACTATTTGACTTTTGCCCAGATTTTTGACCCAATTTGCATTCTTAACAAGTCAACGATAGATGCCAAAAGTCTGCAGATTTTGGGCAATTAGAGCTGACGAGATGTGCTCATGATATTTTTTTTTTTTTTTTTTTTTTTTTTGAAATTTAAGCTTCAGGCTATGAATTGGAGGATACCTAGAGAAAATCCAACATGTTCTTTCTGTCAAAGCTCTTTATCATTGAAGCGTTTTTTATTAGATTGTACTGGTTTTAACCCTGTGAGAAACCTTTTTTACTCAGTTGAACTCTTTTGAAGAAATTTTTAACAAATTAGACCAAACCAAATAGAGTTTTAGAGTTTAGCAAAAGTCAATTGTAACTACCTGATATAGTTTGACCATAAATGTTTTCTTGCCATGAAAATAGCCACGGAAGCTGGAACGGCGTTAAAAAACAAACAAACATGCGTCTCCTAGAAACGCTGCGCATGTCTCTATGTGAGTTTGTCGTGTTTGGAATGTCTTACTATAAGTCTGGTAGTGTGTGATTCTCAGTCATTTAGTGTATGACAAAGTTGGCAAGTGTATGGTACCTTGTGCTTTAATGTCTGTTCAGATTTTAAAGGTCATGTACATGTAATCCAGCCTTAACTTGTGCAAGATGCGCTAACATTACGCCATAGCATATACAGTCAAACGAAAAATTATTCAGACATTTTTGATATATTTTTACTAGTAAGTAAAACTGTGACATTATACCCAAAAATTCTTCATACAGTGGACTACCAGTAAAAATGATAAAAATTTGGGACCAAAAATTATTCAGACACTTTGACCTGACCATGTTTTGCTTAAGTGTTATCTGACATGATTTTTTTCTGACAAAGTTTAACTCTGAGATCTCATCATATTTTATTACCATTTTTGAACTATAGTTAATAAACTGTATTAATGAATGGAAATGTTCAAGGTGTCTGAATAAATTTTGTTTTGACTGTACATAGCACCAGCACTTCTGCATCTACTCTGATAATTAATCTGTTTGAGTAAATTAAAGGTCCCGTTTTTCGTGTTTTTTTTGAAGCTTTGATTGTGTTTATAGTGTGCAATATAACATGTGTTCATGTTTCGCGTGTAAAAAAACAGTATTTTTCACATAATTTACTTATCTGTATACCGCTGTTTCCACTGTCATAAAAACGGGCTGATGACTTCCTTGTTCTATGAAGTCCCTCCTTCAGAAATACGTAACGAGTCCTGATTGTGCCAGCGGTTCCTGTGTTGTGATTCGACAGCTCTGAGCGCACCGTGCCCGGAAAAGTCACGCCTCTTACCATAACGTGGAGATGCACGCGCTCAGTGTTATTGTAAACATGTCTTTAATTTTACCCTATCAATTTGAGCCGGAATCAGACCCGGTGATTGGACTGCGGGATGAAAATAACAGCGTTTCGACGACATGGCGACAAACACACTCTACAAACGCAACTCTTGTGTATTCCTGTGGGCGGAGGTTAGTCAAAAAACTGTTTTACTGACGTCATTAAAGAAGGAAGTAGAGGGATGTAGTCCAAACTGGCCATTCGATGTAGGCGACTTCTGTTAAATAAAATATCTCGCTTGGCATTGAACTTTGAGCTTTAAAATTTTACAGATTTTATTTATACTCTAACAACAACATTACACACTAACTAAAGTTTGAAACATGGGATCACGAAGAACGGGACCTTTAAATTAGTTTGTTTCCTCATGCTACTTTTTCCCAGCCCTATTAAATGCATCACCTTGAAAAGTATATTCTTTTAAAAGGGGGACATCAAAAATTTAATTTCTGATGTCCAGGATGTAGTTAGAGTTACCATTGTGAGGGTTCCTTCTCCACTCATACGTAGAAATTGCAGATTGAATGGCACCCAATCAATGTGGCCAAACCAGAATACACCAGTTTTAATCAACATGGCTATCTGCACTGCGAGTTCCTCAAGTTCCATGTGACGGTATAAACTTTACTTTGTTCACTTTTTGTTATTAATTTAATTTTTTTTTAAAGCAAATATAAAGAAAATATTTGAGGCTGTTAAAAAAGCATTTGAGGCTTTAGGCCAGTAGCCAGGGCATATGGTCAGGCCCCTGCTATTAACTACCTACTTTCATTAGTATTGTGTGACATAGTGAACAGATGAGTGGGTTCAAACAAGGAACCACCTGTCCCCCCTCATTCTGTCTGAATGCATGTCTTGACTTGCATTATATTATCCTGATTTATCTTTTTCTTTTGTGTGTGTGTGTGTGTGTGTGTGTGTGTGTGTGTGTGTGTGAGAGTGTGAGTGTGTGAGTGACACAAAGAGAGTAACATTCTTAAAGACAGGACAGACCGGTCCCTGGGGTTTTTGGGTCACTGTATGGTACACATCACTCAACTGGCTCTGATGGTCTGCTGTGTGTAATACATGAATCTGTGCTTTTGTGATCATGCACAATAGATAGATTTAGCAGTTTTGCATAGTAGATTTTTATTTCTAATCCACAACTGTCTTGTAATAACTGAAGTAATGCGGAGTCCTTACAGTTTGTAATTGTGTTGTCAGGAATTTCATATGGAATGTTTAGGAGTTCAGTCACAGTGCCTGATTGTTTTGATAGTGTCTCTGCATGGCGTTTTTCTTTCCAGATCTAAGATGTTTTCCCATCCTATGTTATATTCACTGCTTATTGCTTTAATATAAAAAAAAAAAAAAATCTTTACAATTTCCAGTTGTTTTTTTAAACTGGGAAAGTTATAATTGCATTTGGATCAGTTTACATCATAGAGAACATCAATCCACCACAGAGCAATTGTAGTGTCTGGGCATACTTTCAGTTTGATTAATTGAGTCAAACTGTGCTCGCACTTTCACTCATTTGTTACAAACAAGTGACTAGGCTTCATTCCAGAGCTCGCTGTGACTACATGGTCACATGACTTTGGCTCTTGAACATGAGCCACCAGTGCTCTATTGATGCTTTCAGTGCCAACTGGCCCAGCCAATCAGATATGAGTAAAAATAGTGGCTGATTTTACTGAGATCCAGCATTTTAATGAAGCCATTATTATTAGCCATGGCTGGTTTTTTTTAACTTATTTTTATTTATTTTTTTCTGTTGGAACTGGAAAGGGCTTGTCACTTTGCTAGTAATGTCTATAGAAATGGGTAATTTTACATAGGTCCTGTTTACACCTGCGTTTTGGTCGATCGTATCACAAGTAGACGAGGGAGACACATACCCGTTTCCACCTTGTATTTTAATCTGTCTCTTATATCCACTTTTAACCACTTCTGTCCTGATCTCTTAGAAGGGATGGTCTATGGGCGGGAAAATGTATGGGCTTTTTCAGATCTATTGCAAGCTTGCGCAATTTACATATGAACGAGACTGGACATGCAGAGATCATCAGCTTTCGTTTTTGCTCTGACAACCGCAAGACCACTGCGAAATGTGGAATATTTTATATTACATATAAATATAAATATATGAGATATAGATCTAACATTTTTCTTAAATGTTATACATGTATAAATATATAAATGTATAAATATATGCATGTATGTGTCTGTATTTATATATACATAATTATTATACACAGAGCACACACATATATTACGTAAACACAGACTTTTATTTTGCAAACGATTAATCACGATTAATCGTTGCACATCCCTAGTCTCCAGCCGACAAAGTTTTAATCCCATTTGGCTAGCGAGCTTCCCATAATGTTTGTCTTTTTGGGTGTTCAAACACATTCGCCCTCATGGGAGTTTACACTACGAAAGCAATCTGGTTCAATGCATTTTCAACTACCTCAGGAAGTGGTTGAAAGTGGACAATCTTAAAACCTTTTAGATGCCTTTTAAGATTTAGCGTTGTCCACTTGTAATCTAATCGACCAAAACGCATCATAATACCAAGTGTAAACAGGGCCATAGTGCCTTTGTCTTCAAAGTAATGCATGATCTTGAAGAAAAACTATGCATATGAAAAGGTCTTTAGGTTGCATGTACTGCTCCTCCTCCAGTGATGTTTTTTAAATGATTCTTAGCTAAATCACAGCTTGCTTTTTCATTTTAACATAATTCACTTTTTTTTTGTGAATTAGTGTGAATTGGACTTTCTTGGGTTTTTTTTTTTTTTTTTTTTTTTTTTTTGTTACAGTATGTTCTTCATACTCCTGATCTCCAGCAAGTTCTCTCATTTTCTGTGTCAGAACTCTGTGTTCATTTCCATTCAGTATCAGATGTGTCCTCTGTTGCTCTCTGGTACAGACATAATTTATGGAAATGAAAGAAACTGCTGAGTTAGTTACTGGGTATCTGAAGGAGTTTGTAAAATATTCATTCAGAATAAAAGGACTACTGCCTTTGCAATGTATAACTCAACAGAGGCTTATCATTATCTAATGCACACATTGTGGCTCAAATAAGTGCTAAACTTTACTTAAAGTTGCAACATCAGCAGCTAATTAAAAAAGTGCAAGTTTCCTTTAACTACAGTCTTTGTCTGTTTTATAATGTGATTTTAGAAGGTTAAAATCTATTTTAATTGAGTAAAAATTATTTTTAAAAATCTTTATTATAAATTTATGCTTAATCCACTGCTTAATTCCACCACTGCTTTAGATGAACCTTTTTGGATTTCTGGTTTCAGACAAAATACAATAGTTGGTGTCATGTGCTTTACTTTATATTTTATTCAAATCAGTCAAAATGAACACTTTTGAGAAGGCTATAGCCTGTAAGCTCAGAAAAAGGCTGTGGAATTTTTTTTTTAAAGTGTTTCCCAAGTAATTCTCCGTAGGAGGAACAGTGTCATTTAAATTGGCCAACAGGAAATGCCATGCTGCAGATAGGTCATCCCCAAGGCCTCAGGCTTCTATTTCTTACTCTGTTTATGTGAGACTGGTCAGCAGCACATACTGTTCAAATTTTAGCAAAGCCAACCATACGTCTGCCATTAGCATCCATTCTCTAACACCTCTAGACCCCTCTCCCTTGCAGATACACGTGAACATGACCCACAGGTCATAGTCAAATAAACATTTTACGTAATCTCTTTAATTGATGTTTCAAACCTTGAAGTGTACTACAATGTTCCAAAACAGGACAGCTGTGTTTGCTGTGTTTATTTTTAATTTGGTGCCACCCTGCACACTGTAAAAATACATCTAAAATCTCCTCTCCTATCTACAGCTAAATATTTAACCCTCTATAGCTCACAGAAGAAGCACAGTGTCTTCCAGATCTAACTAAACTGTTTTTAGCTGATCTGCTTCAAATCCCCGTGTCTCTATACTGCAGTCTTCACACAGTCATGAAAAAACCTGGAATTATCAGGGAAATTCCAGACCTGGAAAGACATTTCTAATATGATATCTTTTCATAATATCTTATATAATATCTATATATAATATGATATAATATCTTTTTGGTACACTTAAAAATAGTAGTGAACCCAAAAATGACTTTAAACTGTGAGGTACAAAAGAAGATACTTTGAAAAATGTCTCTGTTTGTTTTTGGTTTTGTCCAAACAATAAAAGTCAGTGGGGGTCCATTGTTGTGCTGGACCCAATGGATATTAAATGGATGAAAAATATTTGAAACATTCATAAAAAAATCTTTAAAGGATGAGGATGAATAAATGAGTTTCAATTTTGGGTGAAAAATCCCTTTAACTCTTCTCAGGAAATGAGTGTGTCAAAAGATTCAGGAGCCCTGATATCAAAGGCAAACTTTAAGCCCGTCTCTGATTCCTGCAAGTCAGCTGCTCGTGTTCAAACTTGTTGGCTCTCACATTGTGTGCTCTGAAAGAAAACGTTATAATCTCGGGCTCTTGTAAGTTTCATTGTTCCAAATGTCCTTTCCATTTGAACTGACTTCACTGTAGCAGTTCATAAATAGACATATTGACTTTTTAAGGCTAACGTCAGGGGCAGCGTTTACGTATGGCAGTTGCCATACTCTGGCATTCAGACAAAACAGGGGAAATGAACAGCTCATGATGCTGTTCGTTAGTTCTGTTGCTTTGGCCGAAATCAATCAAATCACAGCCAGTCAGAAGAGTGTGTGGGCGGGCTCTCACTGCATTCGCAACGAAATGGATACGTTATCACATTCATAAACCTTACATAATTAACATGATTAAAAAAAACTGAAACTAAAAAAACTTTACTGATTAAAAAAAATCATTTTTTTTAAATCATAGAATACACTTGTTTGTTCAGCTTGAGTTGACGGTTTGAACATTTGTTGCTTCCTTTCATTTATTTTCAAGATCTGAGGTGAACAAGCCCATCCATTGTTGCTTTCAGTATGTCTATAAAGGTTATGAAAAATGGTATTCAAACTCACATTAAATTGTTTTTACATTTTAAATAAAGCACATAATCAGCACCTGGGATTATTAGTGTCATACTTTGTATGTTGTTGCAGCTGCAACGCCGCAGAAATAGAAACTGTTTGTAAAATAGAATCATCGTGAATCGCTGTTGCGGATGGTTAGGTCATGGTGTATGCTTGGGGTTGTTTCAGATTTTGCATTGACTTCGTATTGTTGTAAACGTCTGTACTTGTCCGTGGACATTTTGTATGGTTGATTTTTGTCCACATTTTGTTTAGATATAATTGGGAATGTCGTTGTTGTATGGCCAGAAGAAATCATGCCGTATCCTAGGTTTTTGTGAATCGCCACCACTGGTTAATGTATGTATAATCTCAACTGGATGGGAAAAAAAAAATCTATATCTTTTTGGGGGGTTAAATTTAAGTATTATTCACCCCAGACTCTTACACCCCCACCCCCTCCATTGCTCCAAGCTGGTTTTCCTGGCATGGTTGGCAATTGTTTGGTCCACAGGGATATGAGGGTGGTTTAGCTGGAGTCTATTTATAAAATGTGTCTGTGTGTAGATACAATTCTGTATTACTCTGTTCCACATTCAATTTTTTTTTTTTTTTTTTTTTCCCATCAGGCTAATCAAAAGCTAATGTGCCAATACATGTTCTGTGGGTTACCTAAGTCTACAAAACCCTGGAACATTTTTCCATGATGCTGCAAATCCAATTTTAGCTCCCCGTCTCATTTTTCTCCACTCTGTGCCCATGTCGTTTTATGACCATTAAAGCCTGATCTCTCTGTGACATCTTTTCTTGTGTTCCTCATCCAATTGACAGACTCTATCTAAAGCATCACGCTCACCCCTGAAGCATTTCACATCCCTGTGTTGGCATCTCTCTGGGGACTCCTCATACCCTTGGTGACTCATTTGGATCACAAGCTTTCCTAGTGAAATTCTTCCATAATACTCAGTTGCTGTTGTCATACTATTTTGCGAGCCGGTGCTGGTGTCCAATCTGGATCAGGATTTGGCAGGAATGAGTCAGGTGGATGTAATGTCAGCCATTAGCACAGGAAATCCTGCAAATGTAAGAGTGTACCTGTTTTTGTTCAACTGTACCAGGGAATCACAGACTTTGTATCAGTGCTCTTTGACCTAAAATATTTAAGTTAATAATTATATTGTTAACACATTCTTATGTTCAGTTTTCTGACATTGCTTAATGGTAAAGTGGCATGCAAGTAAACAAATAAAACATTTCATACTTTTTTATTGTTTTATTTTTATTTGTTTTATTTAAAAATTATTTATTCATTTTCCTTAATTACTAGCTTTTTATCAAGTCACAAACTCCAGTTTGGGAATCCCTGATCTATACCATTGGCTGGGTTTCCATATGCATGTTTCACAATTTTGGTTGGTTGTTTTGGTTGGGTTGGTTGGTTTGAATAATTGATTAAAGATAATGTGAAATATTGTGAATTTTCAACTGTTATGCATCCATCGCTCTCTTTGATGTAAGAGAGTGGAAACACATGCCCAAATGGTCAAAACATAACATATAAACTGATGGGACCAGATTGTTTTTAACCAAAAATAGGCCATTCCAGGATGACGCACAAGTTTTTAATACTAGAAGATCCACCAAAATTTTCTCTGTCAAAACTCTTTATCATTGAAAAGCATGTTTTATTAGATTGTGTTGGTATTAACCCCTTGAAAAACCTGTTTTATTTAGTTAAATCTTTTGAAGAAGTTTTTAACAAAGTAAACCAAATATAGTTTGAGTTTTTAGCAAAAATAAATTGTAAACGCCTGCTATTTTTATCATAAATTTTTCTCACTATGAAAATAGCCAAAGAAGCTGGCATGGCGTTAAAAATACAAACAAACAAACAAACTTACAAACTATCACATACAGATTTTGACTCATGTGAAACTCCAGAACATCCACCACAGCCTAGCACATAAATGTTTATGCAGATTTTGAGAGTTTGTGCATGTCATGCATTTCCATTTAGACAGAATAGACACTCAGCAAGTATGTATAATTCACAGTTTTGTGGATATTTCAGTGAATAATTGTGTTTGTTTTGAAAATTGATTTGTAGATATGTTTTCCTGTAGCTAGCATGATGCTAGCAAAACACCAAGATAATGGGTTAGATTGGCAGGGAAACTGCCAAAAGCTGGAGCAAGTCGCTTTGGATAAAATGTCTGCCAAATGCATAAATTAATGTAAATGTTAGGGAAAAAAAGCCTGCAAACACTGGACCATTAAGCAAATCATGTCAAACTGAAAAGCAATCTTTTTTTTTTTTTTTTTTTTTTTTTTAAGTTATTTGTGCTTTTCTTTCCACCCTCTCACTTTGTGTAAGGTGCCAGGCACACTTGGCTGTTGTCACTAGTTCGGTAATGGGGATCCTTATCACCAAATGAATGTATTGGCAGCAGTGACAGAATCATTTCATGCTGTGGTGCTCCTTGGCTCAACATTTACAGCAGCCCTTTGACCAAATAAGTTCTGTAAATAGGGCTTTTTATTAGTAGAACATGTGTTGTGTTATTTTAAAGAGATGAGAACATTATGGACACAATGAAATATTTAGTCCCCAGACTATCCATATATCCCTAGTATCCCTATATACTAGTTAGTGATTACAATCATGACCTTTCTTTTTTTTTTTTTTTTTTTTTGGTCTGCTCACACCTGGCATTAGTTTTAAGCCATTAGCGTTTCATCCACTGGTTTTAGGGCATGTACGTTGTTACTTTAAATAACAGAGGCCAAGATCCTTACTGCAATAAGTGGGGTTTGAAGTCACAGAAGGCAGTGAGTGATACAGATCTGTTCATGTGAACTTAAGTGGACACAGATACCCAGCAAAAGCACAGCTCTCTGGCTGGTGGACAAAGATGTCAATGCACAAAATACTTATTTACAGAGCCCTAAGCTTAACACATGATGTTGATAATGTGACAGTTGAATCAGCTGGGTAATAGGCAGTCATTTAACATGCTGTCATTTAATCATAGGAAACTTTCCCAGTTTAGGGACCATTGTAATTGTCAGGAATCAGTAACTATTAAACAAAGTTTAAAGTTTAATCCTATGAATGTCTCTTATTGAACTGAGCATAATTTGCTTTTTTGGTCTCATTTACTGTTGATGATGTCTTGATCATGGATGTAGATTCTGGGAATAATTTAGATTACTCTTTTTGGCAATATGCTCTGTGCATGCTTTCTATTGATGCAGATCAGAAAAGAGAGTGTTTTTCTAGTTTGCCCTTATAAGGCTATACAGGATCTTTAAATATACTGCAATCAGGTAACCAAAAGCTTTTAAATATCTAACCTACGACCTTTTGTTGTGGCACTGCTAAAAGGGACCCTTAACCGGTCTTTACAGGCTCATTAAAACTCCATTGAAAACCTTCACCCCTGTAATTTTTAGTGACACTGCCAATGTGCAATTCTTTTGTCCTTATGGGCATGCAGCAGGAGTTTATTTGGTTAACTCGAGTTAAGATGGCATGTGCGAATGGGACGAACAGTTTCTGTGCAGCCATTGTTTTGACCTGCATTGCAGTGTTAACCTTTGACCCACCCTGGGTTGGACGCTTTTTTCAGATGTTCAGGTTTAGTTTACACTCTCACTATTAAAACCATAACCTTAACAAAAACTGAGAGTGAATATGTAGCAATATCCTGTTTAGAGGCCTACATCACTTTCTATTCTTACCTTCTTATGGAATAGAGCAGTATAAGGAAGCACCGCTCACAGCATATCAACTTTCAGAGGAACGGGCCCTGAGAAAATATATAAATGGGGGTTAAATGAGGTAGAAGTTTATTTTCATGGTCTTGCCAGACTGCCATTGAGAATAACACTGATGTGTTTGGCAAGAAATGCTGTAGTGGTTTAGCTTCATTCAAATATCAAGCCAGTTGTAACCTGTAGAGAACTTTTGTTATGCTATATTCAATTTTTTTTGGTTAATCTTTGTGTTAAGTCTCTTAACAAGTGCTTAACCTGATTTGAAAAGATAATTAGCATAGTAAAACTAGGCCCATCTGTGGAAGCAAATGAATCATGTAGTTGCAGCATGAAGCACTCGTTGTCTGATTGTTTTCCTCTGATTGCCCAATCTAGAGGGAACCAAAAGTAACATATTTGTTTAGTAGTGTATATTTAAAGTTTTATTTTTTTTTTTTTTAAAGAAGTCACTTATGCTCATCAAGGCTGCATTTTATTTTGATCAAAATACAGTAAAAACAGTAATATTTACAAATAACTGTAACTTGTGATGACAAAACCAGTCTTCAGTGTCACATGATCCTTCTGAAATCATTCTAATAAGCTGATGTGGTGCTCAATAAACATTCCTTGCTATTATCAATGTTGAAAATCATTATCAATGTTGTGTTGCTTATTTTTGTGAAAACCATGATGCATTTTTTTAAGGATTTTTTTAAATATAAAGTCCAAAAGGACTGCATTTATTTGAAATTTAAGTCTTTTGTAACATTATAAATGTCTTTACTGTCACTTTTGATCAATCAACGTGTCCTTCCTTAAGTATTGATTTCTTTTAAAAATCTTACTTCTCTTACTGAAAATAAAGTAGGAAAAAATGAAAAACCCCTTTTTGCTTTCATCTTGCCTCGATTACAGCTGATTGGACCATTATTGAGGTGACATGCAGCATTAGTGCTTCCAGTGTAGACACTGTGAATGTTGATCAGTTAATGTCATTGTCTTTGCAAATGCCTGATCCCACTGACCTAAATTACTTAATTTGTAGTGCTCTGTGTTTTCTGGCCGTTGTGTTCAGAGTGCTGTCTGTTACTCTTCCCTTGTGTCAGTCTTCCTACGTTTCCGTTTCCGTTTCCTGCCCATAATGGCTTCCTGTGCTGAAACCTTCATACAATAGGCTTGACTCCTGGAGCGTCCTTTTGTCACAGTACTGCAGGACTGCCCGACTAATATAACACATCTGGAGGAATTCTTCCCATAGTGCTGATCTCAAATCTTTTACTCAGTCCAGGGTAAACTGACAGGATGACCGTTACTTAAAGGGTTAGTTCACCCAAAAATGAAAATTCTGTCATTAAAGGTGCATTCACGCGGCCTCGTAATTCCTGTTGTTACGAGATTCCTGCTTGTAAAAAGCGTTCACGTCCTTGTAGAGCTCGTAATTACAGCTTGTAAGCTGGGAGTTTTCTGAAAGCTCCCACATGTACCACGTGGCCGCTATACCACCTGACTGCTGTAGATTGATTTGTTAGGCGTTGATAGTGGTGCCTTGGAAACGCATAATTCCTAGTCCAAGGACCAAAAGGACGTGAACAGCTCCGAATATAACGTCACGTGTTGTCATTTCAAGATTCCGGTAAATACAAGTTGATGTGAATGCACAAATTAAGAGCACAAATTAAGATATTTTTGATGAAATCTGAGGGTTTTTTTTTATTTTTTATTTTTTTTTTTATCTCCCATAGAAAGCAACGTAATGCACATCCTGATATTGCTGAATTAGATGCGTTCCTGGGTCAACATATTTTGTTGATCCTGGAACAACATTCCAGTCTGAAAATTTAGTCTTAACTTATAGGTAGGGTTAGGTTTAGGGGTAGGAATAGTGTTATCACAAAAATCAGGGAAATGATAGATGAATAACACTGATGTAGAAGCACCAATTCATGATTTTAAGCCTAAACTTGACATAATCTGTAAACTTGTCCCTCAAATCTGATTGGTTGATTTGAATGTTTTTCCAGGATCAACAAAGATGTTGACCCAGGAACATGTTGAACTCATCAAAATCAGGTTATGCGCAACATAATTACTGTCATTCAAGGTCCAGAAACATAGTAAAAACATCCTTAAATTAGTCAACATGACTACAGTGGTTCAACCTTAATGTTATGAAGGGTCGCAAAAACAAAACAGAAATAACGACTTTATTCAACAAATTCCTCTCTCTTATGTCCAGCGCTTCCAGGTTCTACATCTGAACTTTATTGGCCAGTATCCTGCATCAGCAAGCACACGCATGTGTCTCGCTGCTCACGTGAACAACGCTGGCCAATACTGAGTTAGCGTTCTGACAAAGAACCTGGAAGCGCTCGATTTAAACAGCATAGCAATAAGACAGGGGAGAGAAGATATTGTTGAATAAAGTTTTTTTTTTTTTTTTTTTTTTTTTTTTTGCACAAAGTATTCTCATCGCTTCATAACATTTAAGTTTGAACCACTCATGGTGACTATTATAACAATTACGTTGCTTTCTATTAGAGATAAAAAAAAAAAACCCTCTCGGTTTTAATTTGTGTTCCGAAGATGAACGAAGGTCTTACGGGTGTGGAACGACATGAGGGTGAGTAATTACAAATTAATTTGTAGGTGAACTAACCCTTTAAATCGAATTATCCCAAACCCCCCATCCATACAATGTTCTTGAACTGATTCTGCTGTGTGAAGATCACTCTTTTTTTTTTTTTTTTTTTTTGCCTAAAAGTTTAACCGTAGAGACATTGCAAATATCTTGTACTTGTCTTGAGTTGGAGCAGTAAATGCAGAAACAAAGGAAGAAGCCATGTGTGGATAATCTCATTCAGTGTGATGTGAAGAATGTGCCAAGTCACAGTTTTTCCTCAAGGATTCTGTGTCCTCTGTCATATTTGGTTTTGTCACTCACTTATCCTCAGATGAACTTAATTCACCTGTTCAATTGGCCTGTTTTCTTTGTATATTCACTATTTTTTTTTTATGATACAGTAAAATAATTTATTACAGTTCATCTTGAGTAAGAACCAGTTTGTGAACATTTTATATTTTTAAAATCAATCAGTTTACAATTTCGGATATATTTTCTTAAGGAATTATTTAGTGCTTGTTGTCTAAAATACAAGAAAGTACTTCTGAAATGCAAGAAAAACTTTCTGAAGTCCATAAACAAATCTCTGTGTTTTGGGCTTCCCCTCAGTGATGTTTTATAATGTAATCTAATTGGTTTAACGGTAGCTGTTGTTGTACGACTGGGCATGACAGGTTACATGAGGTAAGGAAAACCAGAAATAGTAAAACTATGTAACAAATACGTCAGTCAGTCTGGTGCCTTTTATGTAATTCTGTGTAGCTGTGTAAGATCTGAAGGGTAGTCGACTGTTTAACAAGTGAGTTTTGATAAAAGCTCTCAGTAAACTTTTACTTGTTTGTTTGTTTGTTTGTTTGTTTGTTTGTTTGTTTGCTTTAGTCTCTGTTGGTTTACCCTGCATGTAAGCGCATCAGAGAACACAGATCCTTTGGTGGTTACATGTTTGTGTGTCAATTTACTTTCAGAATTTCCCTGTTTTATATCTTTCATAATATTTTGACCATCTGCCCTCACTTCTTTTCTTGAGTCATTCTCCATCTCTCTCATGAACACAACTGTGGGAATCTGCTGTGATATTCAGCCTCAGTGTTGTACAGTTTTAGACTGGGAAGACTGGTACCACATTTGCCGACAGTGAAATTCTTGGAAGATCTATTAGCCTGTATAATAAGAGGTTGAAAATAATGAAAGGATATATGCTTGCATGTGAAGAATGTGCAAAGTATATATTTTTCTTAGTGATATGTTGAGAGAATTTTGTTAAATATGTGTGCCACAATCTCTCCATAAAACCATGCTTCCTTCTCTTTTTTTTTTTTTTTTTTTGTGTGTGTGTGTGTGTGTGTGTGTGTGTGTGTGTGTGTGCATGTGTCATCCTGGCTGCTTGTTGTGAAATCAATCCAAGCATCAGCATAACTTTTTCACGTGTTCTTCATGAATGCCATATTATAGAGTTTGTGTTGTGTGAACAGATGTGTGTTTGGGGACTGTAATGTCTGTTCTTTTGACACTGAACTGTGTGTGTGTGACATTATCAGTAGCAAGCAGCTGTCAGCGATGGACCGCATCATTCTTCATGCTGTCATGGACTTTACCACTAAGCTCAGATGCCTGGCACACACACACACACACACACACGCACACGCACACACGCACGCGCACGCGCACGCACACGCACGCTCACACATATGCACCGTCTGTCCCCCTTTATTTGGCAGTCTCTATATTTCACTCTATGTCCTTTGCGTACTTGAGTACACACATATATACACATACACAGGGATAGTAACTACAACAGAACACATCATAGTGACAGACTTTTGGTCTTTTCGTTGTCAAAGCAGATCACCAAAACAAAACATTATTAGAAACCCATGCTTTTGCTAAAAGCCAGAAGCTCTTCATCTGACGTGCTTCATGACGTTTCATCGAAGGGATCAAGTGGCCAGTAATATTTGATTCTCTTGGGACATTAAGTTGGGCACAAAATGTACAAATATTCACTGTTCATGACCAGTCTGTGAATCGAGATGGTATCAATGTTCTCTAGAAACCACTTTTTATGGCTATACCAGATATTGTGGGATATACATCTGCCAAGTTAAGGAAGTTTTATACGTTTATGAATAAATATGAACCATTTGAACTGACATTTTCAAAGCTGCACTGCTTTGGCAAACACTTGTTTACAAATGATGCTATTCCCAGGCATTTAGGAATGTCTGTTTATTATGCATGTCTACAAATTTTCCAAATAAATAACTAGTGTAGATGGTGAATCAGATGGAAAATATATGAAAGGCTGTTTGTAGGATGCATTGCGTGAGTGCATCAGCTTGCGTTTGCTATTGAGGAAGATCATGTGTCTTGCTGTGCCCATTTCTTTCAGTTCTCACTGCAGGCACGTGCTAAACAGCTGGACTGAGACAACATTCACAATGTCAGTCCAAATCCAATTATTTATCCATTTGAAATCTGATCTAAATTATTGACTGTCCACACTGTGTATTGCAACTGTACCAGTCAGATTTTGGACACACCTGACTGTATGCTTCTCATGATCCTAAAAACCTATTTATTTAAATGTATAAGTGCTTAAAGTTTTGTTGTTGTTGTTGACGCATATAAATTGGACCTATGAAGGTCTTTACAAAACGACACTTTTTTTGATGAATGAGTTTGACCACATAATGAGGGAAAAGCAGAACTGCTCATAAAGCTGGTTGAAAAAAATGTAGAAGGCAAAAGACGACAGTACATAAATACATAAGTACATGCATGATAAAATTGATTTTGATTTACTTTACATTTCCATACTTCTATTTGTGTTATTTCACAATTTTGATGACCGTTCTTGCTTCAAAATATAGAAAATTATAATAATAAAGAATGAGTTGGTGTGTCTGGTAGTGGACAACAATTTTAAATGCATCAAGAAAATAATTGTTGTTAAATGCCCTTTTTGTGTCATGACTAACCTGTCAATCCAGTGCTATTTAGGTCTATACCAAAGGCATTTATATGACTAGAATGACTGTTTACAGGCAGTCAGTGACACCACCTCTCATTTCCTCTTAAATTCCTTTTAAAATAAGCTAGTGAGAGATTTCCTAAGATCTGATGCTTAATGATGCCTTGTTTTTATCAATGCAAATAGTTTACTTGTATTTACCACCACACGGTTGTGCTGGTAAGATCTAGCTACTGTAGCTGAGTGAGTTCAGTGCCAGCTGTGGACAATGATGCCTCCGTCATACTGTAAACTTTAATCTTTATTTCAGTAGGTAAATTACGTAGGTGGCCATTTTCATTGCTGATTCTCATCTTGATGAGGTGTGTCTAGTGCTCTTTGCATATGTGTCTCTGTAATAACAATCTTTGCCTCTTAGATACAGGTATTGTTGCCTTTGATTGACTTATGACTTATTTTTCCTTTCTCCCTATTATAGAGAAGTTGTATAACTCCCATGGCCCTGAGCTCCGGCGGTCCTTGTTTTCTTTAAAGCAACTCTTCCAGGTAAGATCATGAAAGATACACACAAAATGTTTTAAAGAGAGAAAAATTATATGCAAATGAGATACATTAGGCTTGTGAGATGTTGCCGATATTGAGAGTCAGAACAGAGCAAATAAAGAAGTATACAGTCTAATAGAGTGAACTCTATAAGTGACAATAACTTGATCTCTTCCATATATATTGTATTACAGTGGACTTTATGCGTGATCACTTCCGCATTTAGCTGAAGTTGTGCGAAAATTAAGCAGAAAGTATAATCCTGAGGAAGTATCCCATAACTGAACGAAGCTGTATTAATACATTGATTCCACCTTAACATTTAATAAGTTCCAGACACATTTAGTGTCCTTTTTTTTTATTATAATATACTGAATTATATGTTTACTCTAGTACATCATTTATATATAGATCATGCATGTATAATATACTATGTTATAATATAATTAGTTGTGATCGACAGTTAGAAATATGACAAACAGAGGTTGATACTGTTTTCTTTGGGAGAATACTTTAGATTTTAGCAAAAAATATGTAGGCAGTAGGGGTTTTAATCTTTCCATTTGAAAAGGTTTTAGAAGCTTAAGAAAGAAGGGTTCATTCAATAATTCATGGAAGACCGGTCCCAAGAAAAAAACACAGATTTCCTTAAAGGGGTCACGACATGGATTTTTTTAAAAAAAAATTTTTTTATTATTATTAAGCGAACTTCAAAGCAAACATTCTATCATTGTTCCATTTGTCCTGCTGACAGACTCAAGTTCCTGGGGCATACATCAGAAACTGAACATGCATCTGTATTCTATATCCGATGTAGACAGCGTCAGTGATTTATAATGGGTTCCATGTGCTTTTGCCTGTGGTGCGATGATGTAAAACTATTCGTTTTTGCTCTGGAGGAGGGCATATGCAGATGTATTTGCCTGTGTGATGTCACAATTCCCCCAATATCCAAACAAGCCATTTTTGGAGCTTGGTTTTCAAAAATGTTTTGTTTATAATGAGAAGGACATGTTAAGCTATGAAACTTGCAGAACGTTTTAATGGAACAAAGACCTCTTATATGTCAAAAGTTCAAGGAAAATTTGATTTCTCATGTCATGGCTCCTTTAACACTACCATAAAAATACCTGTAAAGGGCATCTACTGAGTTATTGTAATTAGAGAGCATTCTGCCTTCTTTATTATTAGTTATGCAGTTTATAACCTTTAAACACACGCTCATGGTTGTAAACAGAAAAATGTACCATTGTCAAAGCATGTTTATGCAAACATTAGGGGTGTAACGATACGCTCAGGTCACGATACGATACGTATCTCGATACGGAGTTCACGATACGATACGTATCACGATATTTTGAACAAAATGAAACTGAAATTCAAACAAGATTTATTAAAAAAACTAATAATTAATTAACAACAAATAATTTTCCTTGTTGTACATACAAGATCACATTTCAATAAAATAAATAAATATAAAATTTTAATAAAAACCTTCTGTATTCAAATTAACAGTTGAATAGGGCTGTCTGTCACTGAAAAAAAATGTTAAATTTAACATGAACTTAGAATTATGAATAGGGGCCGTTCACATATCGCGTCTAAAAGCGCGTGGAAGGCGCGGCTGCACCGCTTCTCCTTCTTTCCAAAGCGCTTGCGCTCCTGTGGCGTCGGTCGTTGCTATGCAACCATGAACTGAGCTCTCCAAGAGGATCAGGATGTTTCTGCAAAGGATAAATGATTTCTAGCCCTTGCATTAGTTTTACTACGAGATATATTGATGGAGATAAGATATAAAAACCACCATGTACAGCTATGATCAGCTGTTCGGCTGAGCTTTTGATGTTTTGTTACGGAAAGGCCATAGCTGATCGGTTGATTCTTGTCACACGACCTGCGGTGCGCTTGCGGCATTCTGAGAAGTTGGGAATTGCATGCGCGTCGCGACCGCGTTGATCCAATTATGAGCGCGCCTGCCGCGCAGCTACATTTGAAAATAATAACTGACTTGCACGCGGAAAAGACGCAATATGTGAACGGGCCCACAGAACTTCTTAAAGCAAAGCATCGCAAGCGTCTTTTGCTTTTCTGTGAGCACAGCTGTTGCTGTGCACTGCGGTGAAAGAAAGCCACGACTTTTCTCACGCGACCATGCAAGAGACTGACATGAGAAACGTTTAAACCTTGCAAGATTCAATGTGTGCCCGAAACACTTACTGAACTAGAAAGCTGATTAAGACACACCATCTACGATAAATCGTTACACCCCTAATACTTATAGTAATTTAAAAATGTGGTAGCATTGGATCTGGACAGGAAGGATAACTCTGGGAGTTGGAAGGGGTGTGTCGCGATTCTGCCTTCTCACATCGCGATACAGTTTCGTGGACCTGCGTATCGCGATTTCGGTTTCATATCGCATATCGTTACAGCCCTAGCAAACATACACTACCATTTGCATAAAATTTGGGGTTAGTAAGAATTTTTTTGTCCTCACCAAAGCTTCATTTTTGTGATCAAAAATACAGTAAATTTGCCAAACTATTATTGTAATTTCAAATAACTGTTTTCGTTTTTAATAGATTTTAATGTAATTTATTCCCGTGAGGATAAAGCTGAATTTTCAGAAGCCATTACTCAAGTCTTCAGTGTCACATGGTTCTTAAGATCATAAATCTTATTGACCCCACACTTTTTGAATGGTATAGTGTATATCATAATTGTACACAGCAGATTTAATTCTGTTTTATATTGCACAGGATGATAAGGACTTGGTTCCAGAGTTTGTGCTCTCTGAGGGTCTGACATGTTTCATTAAAGTGGGTGCTGAGGCAGATCATAACTACCAGAACTACATCCTCAGAGGTTTGTTCTCAACACAGTGTGTTTACTGAAGCACATCAACAATGCTAAAAAATAGTTCATGCATGTTTCTTTTTATTTATTTTTTTATAAATTTAGCAGGGTTATTGATGGTTCAGTCATTAATTATTAACATGACATGACAGATCTGTGTATGTATTACCATCTAGAGTTTCTAAAAGAAGCAGTCAATTGTAGAAGAATATGACATATTTATTATGCATGTACACCACACATCTTGACTTCAAATAGCACAAAAGACTTTTTGGCTGAGTAGGCCATTTGTTACAGGAAGTTTATACTGGCTGGAATTAGACCAGCAAACAGGAAAGCTTTAGGACAAATAACTAGGTCCTTAAGGGCCTGCCGGCTGTATGCTAAACTCTACTGTCCTGTTCCCAGCTCTCAGTCAGATCATGCTGTTTGTGGATGGAATGAACGGTGTTGTGAACCACAACGAGACTGTACAGTGGCTGTACACACTGAGTGGCAGCCTGGTGAGTGATGGCAACACAAACATGCACACCACAGCATCTGTAAATACTAACCACAATATAGTATTAGTTACATTAGGACTGTGTTCAATCAGTGGCCGCATATAAATGCAGCTTGACTCTTAAAGGGATAGTTCACCCAAAAATGAAAATTTGATGTTTATCTGCTTACCCCCAGCGCATCCAAGATGTAGGTGTCTTTGTTTCTTCAGTCAAACACAAATGATGATTTTTAACTCCAACCGTTGCTGTCTGTCAGTAAAATAATGCTAGTGGATGGGAACTTCTACAATAACAGGAAATAAAACTTGCTTAGACAAGTCCAAATTAAACCCTGCGGCTCGTGACGACACATTGATGTCTTAAGACATGAAACGATCAGTTTGTGTGAGAAACTGAACAGTATTTATATCATTTTTTACCTCTAATACACCACTATGTCCAACTGCATTCATCACTAGATTCGTTTGGTCTGATCGCGCTCTGACAGCGGCAGTGATGTCTTGCACATATACTTCAATGAGAGCGAGACATCACTGCCGTTGTCAGAGCGCGATCAGACCAAACGAATCGAGTGATGAATGCAGTTTTCTACTGTTCTACTAGTTTTCTACATAATTTGTGTTCTACTGAAGAAACAAAGTCCCCTACATCTTAGTTAAATGATATGTGAAAATAATTTGATTCCTGACGGCAGGATTACTTATTGAGCAGATGCCTATCTGCTAAATTATCCAACACAACTTACTAATACATTTCGATATCTCAAAAAGTACAGCATGGGGCTAGCAACAGGTATAGGTATAGGTTTGTTTCCTAGTCATGTTGTATTAAAGAGTCTGCTAAATGTGTAAATAATAAAAAAAAAAAAAGGAATGCACAACATAGTCAATTCATCCTAAGGCAATGTAACAATAGAAAAAAAATATAAGGTTGGCCAGAAACGTACAAGTTAGTACAGAGATGTAGGTGTGAATCTGCACCAAAATCAAGATTTATGATCTTCACTCTCAACCTTCACTTCTTATTATTAAAGTTAAATATTACTTTTATGGGAGAATGGTTTTCCAAGTCAACCACAGAAATGATTAGGTTACTTGATTTTGAAATGGGGCACAATAAACTGTTGTGTAACCATTTCAGGTTTGAGCATGTTTATCATAGTCTATTGAGTTAGTTTCATTACAAGTTAAAATATTTATGCATAATTTTGGAAGCTTTTTTAAATGTAAAGTTAGTGCGAATCTGTTGACATGAGATTTGTACACTTTTTACCGTAAAGGATTTGGTCATCTTGAGCATCAGTTTGAGGTCATGTACTTCCATGTGATGTCAAAGAGGAAGTGAAAATGAGATGAGAATGACTAAGTAATCAAGCAACTCAAAAATAAATACTGAACCAATCTTTGTTTTTTATAACAAACACAAAACACTAGAGATAAATGAATCTATTAATGTTGGAGATGCATATTTATTTTATCCTTACAATTATGAGCAGCACTTGGTTGCATTAAAAAGATTGAGGTTTGATAGTGCCATCTTCTGTATGAGGACTGTAAGTGCTGCCTGTTTATTAGCCTCTCTTTCTCAATCTCTCTCTGTCTCTTCAGTCTCGGCTGGTTGTAAAGACGGCTCTGAAGTTGCTGATAGTGTTTGTGGAATACACTGAGTCCAACAGTCCACTCCTCATTCAAGCTGTCAACATTGTGGATGGAAAGAGAGGTTAAACATTTAAACATTCTCTCATAATACTGATTCTCTGAATCCATTATGTACCATTAATTCTTTGTGTGTGTATGTGTGTGTTATTATCATAAAGACTTGACAATACAATTTGCTGCTGGCCAAACTGGCAATAGCAGACTTTAACCTGCCCTGCCCTGCCCTGCTAACATTTTAACTGGCCTATTTTTAGCATTGTATTTCAGTAGGTGACTGAAAATGATTAGACGTTAAGTTTCTTTAGAAAAAATCTTTAATAACTAACAATAATTAAATTAATTCATAACATCTATGTCTTAATATACATACTTTTGTTGAAAAACACGTCACATGGTACAAAACCATTTTCAGTTTTTTTTTTTTTTTTTTTTTGCTATTTCAAGTCCTCATCTGTGTTACCAGCTAGATAATGCAACACATTTAGGTCAGCAAAAAAAAATTTCAGTATATCAGAAAAATACAGAGGTTTTTGTTTGTGAGACATAGCGAATGTAGGAATACCACAATGGCCTGCTTGGTTCTGTCAGCTGGCTGAAATGCGTTCATATTGTCCATGGGCCGTCCCTACTGCTGAGTCATTATTGTTATTTGATACAGTGGGTATGTGTTAATTTTTGAGAGAGCTTAGGGCATACTTTGCCTGTTTCAGGTGTGAAGCCTTGGACGTACCTAATAGATATCCTGTCAGCGAAGAATGGATCAGACACAGAGCTGCTCATCTACACCATGACCCTCATCAACAAGGTACTACAACATAGATATACAGACATATAGCAATCTACAACCATGATTCACACCAGCAGTTACCAATGTTGCACCTCAGTGCTCTTGATGTGAATTTATTCCTCTGTCCTCTCAGACTCTGGCAGCACTTCCAGATCAGGACTCATTTTATGATGTGACAGACTGTTTGGAGCAGCTAGGAATGGAAGGCATCGTCCAGAAATACATGACTAGCAGTGGCACAGAAAGTGACCTTAAACAACAGTTCACCATTTATGAAGTAAACTCTCAATGCACCTCATACACTACATATGTAGTCTGTCAACTTTTCTCAAGCATATACACTACTGTTCAAATGTTTGGGGTCAGTAAGATTGTTTTTTAAGAGAAAATATTTTTATTCAGCAAGGAGACATTAAAATGATCAGAAGTGACAGTAAAGTATATTACAAAAGAATTCCATTTCAAATTCATGTTGTTCCTTTGAACTTTCTATTCATCAAAGAATCCTGGGGGGAAAAAAACCTGTTATGGTTTCTAGCACAACTGTTTTCAACACTGATATTAATAAGAAATATTTCTTGATCAGCAAGTCGGCATATTAGACTGATTTCTGAAGGATCATGTGACTGAAGACTGGATTCAGCTTTGCCATCACAGGAATAAATTACATTTTTAAATGTATTGAAAAAGAAAACGGTTATTTTAATTATAATACAAACCCGATTCCAAAAAAGTTTTGAAAAAAAAAAAATTGTGAATAAAAAGAGAATGCAATGATGTGGAAGTTTCAAATTTCAATATTTTATTCACAATAAAACATAGATGACATATCAAATGTTTAAACTGAGAAAATTTATCATTTTAAGGGAAAAATAAGTTGATTTTAAATTTCATGGCATCAACACATCTCAAAAAAGTTGGGACAAGGCCATGTTTACCACTGTGTGGCATCCCCTCTTCTTTTTATAACAGTCTGCAAATGTCTGGGGAGTGAGGAGACAAGTTGCTCAAGTTTAGGAATAGGAATGTTGTCCCATTCTTGTCTAATACAGGCTTCTAGTTGCTCAACTGTCTTAGGTCTTCTTTGTCGCATCTTCCTCTTTATGATGCGCCAAATGTTTTCAATGGGTGAAAGATCTGGACTGCAGGCTGGCCATTTCAGCACCCGGATCCTCCTCCTACGCAGCCATGATGTTGTAATTGATGCAGTATGTGGTCTGGCATTGTCATGTTCGAAAATGCAAGGTCTTCCCTGAAAGAGACGACGTCTGGATGGGAGCATATGTTGTTCTAGAACTTGGATATACCTTTCAGCATTGATGGTACCTTTCCAGATGTGTAAGCTGCCCATGCCACACGCACTCATGCAACCCCATACCATCAGAGATGCAGGCTTCTGAACTGAGCACTGATAACAACTTGGGTTGTCCTTGTCCTCTTTAGTCCGGATGACATGGCATCCCAGTTTTTCAAAAAGAACTTCAAATTTTGATTTGTCTGACGACAGAACAGTTTTCCACTTTGCCACAGTCCATTTTAAATGAGCCTTGGCCCAGAGAAAACGCCTGCGCTTCTGGATCATGTTTAGATATGGCTTCTTTTTTGACCTATAGTGTTTTAGCCGGCAACGGCGAATGGCACGGTGGATTGTGTTTACCGACAATGTTTTCTGGAAGTATTCCTGAGCCCATGTTGTAATTTTCCATTACAGTAGCATTCCTGTATGTGATGCAGTGCCGTCTAAGGGCCCGAAGATCACGGGCATCCAGTATGGTTTTCCGGCCTTGACCCTTACGCACAGAGATTGTTCCAGATTCTCTGAATCTTTGGATGATATTATGCACTGTAGATGATGATAACTTCAAACTCTTTGCAATTTTTTTCTGAGAAACTGCTTTCTGATATTGCTCCACTATTTTTTGCCACAGCATTGGGGGAATTGTTGATCCTCTGCCCATCTTGACTTCTGAGAGACACTGCCACTCTGAGAGGCTCTTTTTATACCCAATCATGTTGCCAATTGACCTAATAAGTTGCAAATTGGTCCTCCAGCTGTTCTTTATATGTACATTTAACTTTTCCGGCCTTATTGCTACCTGTCCCAACTTTTTTGGAATGTGTAGCTCTCATGAAATCCAAAATGAGCCAATATTTGGCATGACATTTAAAAATGTCTCACTTTCAACATTTGATATATTATCTATATTCTATTGTGAATAAAATATACGTTTATGAGATTTGTAAATTATTGCATTCCTTTTTTATTCACAATTTGTACAGTGTCCCAACTTTTTTGGAATCGGGTTTGTACTATTTCACAATATTTCTGTTTTACTGTATTTTTGATCATAAATGCAGTCTTGGTGAGCATAAGAGACTTCTTTCAAAAACATAAAAAAATACGACCCCAAACTTTTGATCTTGATTGTATCTCTAAAAATACTGAATGATTTCTGTGTTTTGTATATTTTGTAGAATGCCCTCAGGAATGAAGATGGTGAGACGGATGAAGGGACACCTAACATCCGTAGAGACAGAAGGAAACTGAACCCTAGCGAGCAGGAGGGCAGGAGGAGCCGGCGGTCATCATCTCACAGTCTTCCAGATAATTCCTTTCGACCCGCTTCCCCAACCGTATCAGTTTCTTCTAATAGCCCTACACTAGGTATCTTCAATTCAGTCTCTGTCCTTCCCCGTTTTTGTACCTTCTGCTTTCCACTGAAGGCGTTTGGGCTGTTTCACACATCCAGTGTCTGTACATCACTGTTTCGTATGCTATAACAGGTTATATCATTCACTCTTCACTTGCACTATGTGTGTTACAGATGTGATGCGCACAGCCTCCCCTCAGCAGTCAGATTCCTCTAATTCTCCTGTTCCTGGCAGTCCTGTGTTGACCAGCCCCTCCTCTACAACCTCTGGCTCCCCAACTCCACCCCTCGCTCAGGTGACTAATGGAGCCGAGTCTGTTGTTGCCTCTGAGCAGGAAAACAACTTGTGAGTATTAACAGTGCGGTGTGTCTTTATACTGATGTAAATAAATCAGAATGTTTTGTTTTACAATGTCTTTCATTTACCAAAAAGAGCAAAAAACTGTAAATATGCCCCCAAGGCATTATAATTTTTGTCCACTTTGGGGCAGTATAACCTAAGCACTGAAGCAGACCTTTGAGCGCTGACATTGTAGGAAAGAAAATATTGACAAAAAAGATGATGGTAGTTACAATTTCTCAGATGTGAATCCAGTCTGAGAAGGATTGTCCAATGGTTTTTTTTGTTTGTTTTTTTTTTAAATATTCTTCAGTTTTATTTTTTAGTAATTTTGTGCATTTTATCATTAGTATTATATTATTTTAATATTTCTGTTTAGCTTTTTTTTATTTTAATACTTTTTATTTTAATAGTGCCAAGTTGCCACTTTTCATATAATAATTATATTTTATTTTATTTCAGCTTTATTTGTTAACAAAAATGATTATTAATTGTTTTAGCTTTTGTTCATAATGAAAATGCTGACCCACAGGAAACAAACACTCACGCACCTTGTTATTTGACTGACAGTAGAGAATTTTACTGCCCAAACCAAACATTCCTTCCAGATTTGTTTATTCTTTGGCTGTATGTGTGTTTGTCCTGTCTGAATGATGGTGTGATGGAGATGAACACACATTCCTGCACTCTGCTGCTGTCTTCTTTATGCAGACATAAAGCTATTACTCATACTCCAATGGTAATATCTGTACAGTTATTTATATATAAATAAAGCTATTACTATATATATAAATAAAGCTATTACAGACATAAAGCTATTACTCACACTCTAATGGTAATATCTGTACAGTTACATAAAAACTGTACAGGTATTGCCATTAGAGTGTGAGTAATAGCTTGGGAACAGGAAAAGTAAGTCCTTATACAGATTGCCTAATTACCTTGATTCATTTAGTTGCTCATTTGCTCAATGCTCATTTTATTTACTACATTCTGAGTCTTATGTAATTACCATGTGGCACCCAAGATGCACCACAAATTAATTACAGCCGCTCAAACGATCCACCATTCTTTTTGTTTATAAGCCATTTACTGTTTACTGTACCATTTACAATTGTTTTTGCATAGAAAATATACTATTATGCTTATCCAGACGAAAAATATTTTCATTTGATTGGTAACATGAGTGAACAGCATTACTTTCGCTTAAGAGCTTGTAAATATAATTTTAAATTTTCATATTGTCAGGTGTTCAATGCAGGGTTTTGTAGATGGAGTATGTGAAAAATTTTGGTTGGCTGCTTTTCCCAGTTTACCCAAGTCACAATAAGACATTTCACTTTGGCCAAATGCAACACTTGAAATAGCACATTGAGTCAACAGTCCTTGCACATATATGTGGAAAGTGAATGTTTTATTTGGGAAGCTTTCTTCTCTGCGTAGAGCTACAGGAATGTTTTGTAAGGTTGGACAGGATGTGTTTGGTCTTTAAGGTCCTGAACTGGGCACAGTTTTGGACTGCCTATCAGCTCTGTTGATCTGAGCTTGTGTTTTCCTCTAAATGTTTTGCCAGTTTTATGTGATGTCACAAAGGAACATGGCCAGTCACAAGCACAGTCATTAAATCCAATAACACCGCAATTTATATTTTAGTTTCTTAAATGATACGATCAGTTTAATTACCTATGCGTTTTTTTATATGCATAGTGATAACTAAATTGCATAATATATAAATAATTATATACAATACATAAAGTTTGCCTTATTTCTGAAACATCCATGTGTCATATAATCCTATAGAGTAAGTGTTTGTAATATTTGTTTAACACTGGTGACCAGTCACTTTTGGTATACTTAATTATAATAATTCATATGCCGTTTTCCTCCTCTACTAATTCAGTGCTGCGTATTTTCTCTATGACACTGGGTGGTGGTTGGGACTGATTTTCTCTGATTCTTGGTTTTGTTTTGGTCCTATCAACATATTAACCCTCTGTTTGTCCATGTAACCCCCATCACTGTTCCACCTTTTTCTCTCTATTTCTTCTTCTTCCCTCCCACAAATCCTTGGTTATTCACTAGGGGGCGCTCTTTTATGAGTCAGTACATAGCTCACATGGGGATTTCTAGACGGAGGTTAAAAAAGGAGAGGTCAATAACTGAGGAAACCTCAAGAATCTCCAACAGGTCTGTATCACATTTTACATCACCTGCTGCTTTTGAGCCTTTGACTAATTATTTGGTGTTTTGGTGTTGAACTTGTCCTGGCTACTGATGTGATTAGAGTTTGATCTGTTTAGAGTTGTTTAGAGTCCATGTTATACATGAAATAATCTGGATTTTTGATTATAGATCCAGGTAAGTCAGTGAGCCAGGTTAACTTCAACTAATTCATCTCATTTCAAACTTTTCTTAACTAACAATTACATATTACACTCATGCACCTGTAATATTTTTTTATTTTATGACAGTTTTTGTCTCACTAGCATTAATATCTGACATTTGACAAGGTACATCAGAGACAAAAGGTGATCTAGTAGACGCGTATAACAAGAATACAGAAACAGAGTATAAATATTACATAATAGTACTCTGAACAAATGGAGATGGGGAGGTTTTTGGCAGTGGCAGAAGAGGATTATTGTAGCACACTAAAGAAGCCCTGAAAGCTGCTCTCCTGAGCAGAACTGCAGAAGAAGCCTTTCACAGTTTTCTGCTCATTTCAGCAATGTTGTCATCTGTCTGCGAAATGATAAATAGTGCTGACTCTAATGAAGCGTGATCCATCTGAAGAAACTTTGCACATTAGATTAGCATACTGGTGTTATGGGCTGATAGTCATTTATTCGTTTATGAAGTGATTCTGATATAATTAATAATATTATGAATTGAAAGCATTCGTCAACTATAATGATAATAAATACAGATGAAGAATTTGAGAATGAGAGTACAGAAGGAAATTAAAGTGTTAGTTCACCCAAAAATGAAATTTCTGTCATTAATTTCTCACCCTCGTGTCGTTTCAAACCCATAAGAACTTCGTTCATCTTCGTAACACAAATTAAGATATTTTTGATGAAATCCAAGAGGTTTTTTTTTTTTTTAAATCCTCAATAGAAAGCAACAAAATTACCACATTCATGGTCCAGAAAAGTACAAACCCGATTCCAAAAAAGTTGGGACACTGTACAAATTGTGAATAAAAACAGAATGCAATGATGTGGAAGTTTCAAATTTCAATATTTTATTCACAATACAACATAGATGACATATCAAATGTTTAAACTGAGAAAATTTATCATTTTAAGGGAAAAATATGTTGATTTTAAATTTCATGGCATCAACACATCTCAAAAAAGTTGGGACAAGGCCGTTTACCACTGTGTGGCATCCCCTCTTCTTTTTATAACAGTCTGCAAATGTCTGGGGAGTGAGGAGACGAGTTGCTCAAGTTTAGGAATAGGAATGTTGTCCCATTCTTGTCTAATACAGGCTTCTAGTTGCTCAACTGTCTTAGGTCTTCTTTGTCGCATCTTCCTCTTTATGATGCGCCAAATGTTTTCAATGGGTGAAAGATCTGGACTGCAGGCTGGCCATTTCAGCACCCGGATCCTCCTTCTACGCAGCCATGATGTTGTAATTGATGCAGTATGTGGTCTGGCATTGTCATGTTGGAAAATGCAAGGTCTTCCCTGAAAGAGACGACGTCTGGATGGGAGCATATGTTGTTCTAGAACTTGGATATACCTTTCAGCATTGATGGTGCCTTTCCAGATGTGTAAGCTGCCCATGCCACACGCACTCATGCAACCCCATACCATCAGAGATGCAGGCTTCTGAACTGAGCGCTGATAACAACTTGGGTTATCCTTGTCCTCTTTAGTCCGGAAGACATGGCGTCCCAGTTTTCCAAAAAGAACTTCAAATTTTGATTCGTCTGACCACAGAACAGTTTTCAACTTTGCCACAGTCCATTTTAAATGAGCCTTGGCCCAGAGAAAACGCCTGCGCTTCTGGATCATGTTTAGATATGGCTTCTTTTTTGACCTATCCGGTTGTTAAGTCTGACGTCACGCGGCAGCGCTTCCGGGTCCAAACGCTCTATCTCATACCACAAGAAAACAACAAATGGTGCTAATATACACACACGATGTGGTGTAATACTACAAAAAATATATAATTATAACCTTTATCTCCATACCAAAATCCCAGATGGCCAGACAATGATTCATCTTTTATAAATCGTTAAAATATTAATATCTGTGATGCTGTAAGCACGGAGACTGTTGTGTAGACTGTAAGTATTTAAAATGTTTAACTTTTTAAAATTTTTGATGTTTATTATGAATAAATAGCACTCATAAACGGCCGTCGATGGCATTCTCAAGTGAAAAGAGTCGAGGCTTGGACCCGGAAACGGCGTTCCTTACGTCATGACTTAACAAGCGAATAGAGTTTTAGCCGGCAACGGCGAATGGCACGGTGGATTGTGTTCACCGACAATGTTTTCTGTAAGTATTCTTGAGCCCATGTTGTAATTTTCCATTACAGTAGCATTCCTGTATGTGATGCAGTGCCGTCTAAGGGCCCGAAGATCACGGGCATCCAGTATGGTTTTCCGGCCTTGACCCTTACGCACAGAGATTGTTCCAGATTCTCTGAATCTTTGGATGATATTATGCACTGTAGATGATGATAACTTCAAACTCTTTGCAATTTTTCTCCGAGAAACTCCTTTCTTATATTGGTCCACTATTGGTGATCCTTTGCCCATCTTGACTTCTGAGAGACACTGCCACTCTGAGAGGCTCTTTTTATACCCAATCATGTTGTCAATTGACCTAATAAGTTGCAAATTGGTCCTCCAGCTGTTCCTTAAATGTACATTTAACTTTTCCGGCCTCTTATTGCTACCTGTCCCAACTTTTTTGGAATGTGTAGCTCTCATGAAATCCAAAATGAGCCAATATTTGGCACGACATTTCAAAATGTCTCACTTTCAACATTTGATATGTTATCTATATTCTATTGTGAATAAAATATAAGTTTATGAGATTTGTAAATTATTGCATTCCTTTTTTATTCACAATTTGTACAGTGTCCCAACTTTTTTGGAATCGGGTTTGTAGTAAAGACATAGTTAAAATAGTCAACGTGACCACAGTGGTTCAACCTTAATGTTATGAAGCACAGAGAAAAATAAAGTCAGTCTCGAACCACTGTAGTCACATTGACTATTTTTACAATGTTTTTACTACTTTTCTTGACCTTGAATATGTTAATTTCATTGCTTTCTATTAAGGATGAAAAATCCCTTTTGGATTTCATCAAAAAGTATCTTAATTTGTGTTTCGAAGATGAACAAAGGTCTTACGGGTGTGGAACGATATGAGGGAGAATAACTAATGACAGAAAAACCCTTTAATACTTTTCCGTAAAGACTTTTTTTGATATTATGCAGTTTTCAATGCTGATAATATTAAGAAATGTTTTGGAGCATCAAATCAGCATATTAGAATGATTTCTGAAGGATCACTAGACATTGAAGACTGTGGTAATGATGCTGAAAATTCAGCTTTGCCATCACAGGGATAAATGATATTAAAATATATTAAAATAGAAGCTATCTGAAATTATAAATGATGTTAAAAACAATGTTATGTTTCTTGGTGTATATAGAAATTAACATTTACCAAGATTAATGAATGCTGTGAAGGTGTTCTTCATGGTACTGAAAGCATTAAACTTATTGTAAAGTGTTACATTTTTCTCTAAGGAGCTTTATGAGCATTGTACCCCTAAGAAAAGCAGAATATGAATGTTATCTGTTGACTTATAAAATAAAACAATGTACAGTTTTCAAATAGTGTATTTTGGAGTGAATGGAGAGAGATGCATTTACTGGCATGCACATTCCATTCTTTTTGTGTTTTGTATATGTGTTGACCTGATTCACATGAAAATGCTCATTCGGTGTTATAGCCTTGAGCTTGGACTAACTAACTGTCTCTCCACAGAGCGTCTTTCACAGAAACGGACTCTCCTCAGGCGATCCCTGCCCAGTCAGCTGCAGAGCAACCCAGCCGGACGGAGGGAAAACGAGTCTTCAAGTAAGGAAACAACTGATGCTCTTATAGGAGGAATGAGGAGAAAGGCAGAGGAGAGAGATGTGAAAGGACCTGTAGGTATTAGAGGAGGGAGGGCATGGGAATATTTTACGAACAACTTGAAGGTCTTGAATGAGCTAAACTAGGATTGAATGGGGTGAGTGAACAGTGTGAGCTGTGATAAACATTTCATATGGGGAACCTGCTGCAATAACTGTGCAATTATAGGAAAATAGGTAAGTTTTTACTTTTAATATCTCAAAAAATATCTAAATTGGCTATTTAGTCTTCAGCCTTTTAGTTAATTGTGCTGTGAACTTATAAAAATGTCTACACTGAGAATTAGTCCTCTTGTTTTCACTCTAGTGAATAAGATCAGGTGTGTTTCTTGCTTTTATCTTCCTTCTTTTACTTGTATCAGAGCAGATTTGCTTTCTTCAGTATATATTTTGCCTGTTTTTTTGTTCTACTTTTCCTTCTGTTTTTGCCATTTTACCTGACTACCTATCTTGTTTTCTTTCTTTCTCTTTGTGTGTATTCTCTCTGTCCTCCTGTATCTCTCACTCTTCTCCTCTTTTCCCTCATAACATTTGGCACATCTCCTAATCTCATTCTCTACTTCTGTGGCGCTCAACATTCCTGCGCTTTGCTTCTCTCTCTCCTTTTACAGACAGCACCAGGCAGACAGTGTTTGGTGAGTAGCTGCAGTGTGGCCAAAGAATGTGTCTTTTGGAGGTGCTAGCACTTTAAATCATTGTGATTCTTAGTCATTTTGGGGAGACAAAGTCATAAGAAGGGAGGGCAGGAGGAAACAACTGCTGGCTGGGAATTTTTGAATAAATTGGATCGATCCGTTAAAACTACTAAGGTGATGAGACTAACCCTCAAAAAATATTCTAATAAAATTAAGACTTTAAATTGAAGTTTTAAGTTTGTTATTCTACCTAGATGATGATTTTTGATATTTCAGACATAACATTAGTGCAGAATGTTTAGCAAAGTTTAGAAGTGGGGAAAAATACCTTTTTATTCTTGTGAATGGAAAATAATTCTTTCCTATCTGACTTTCTGACTTTTCCCTCCTTCATTGTCATTCTTTATTTTTGAAATTGCCAGATTTTTGTTCAAAGCTTTAAAAGCTTAAATGATTAAAGTAGTTAAAAGTTTGTAAATGGTTAAAAACATCTTTTAAATTCTTAAAGGAAAAACACATTTCTAAACCAGAAGTTGAGGAATGTGCACAGTTTCTTCTTAAGGCATTTTCTATATATTGAATGAGACTTGTGCAGTGTAGCTAACTGGAATTGATATGGACAGTGTGTGTAAATTTAAGTGTTTTTCTTCAGTCCAGAGACTGTGAATAGAGACTTGCCGGTTCTGAGGAATTTAGAGTAAGTATACTGCAGCTCTGTACATTTACGGGCTCTCTTTCTGCATAGATCAGCATGCGGCCAGGTGTTTGGGGTCTAATTCAGCTGCTATGCTCAGAAACTGAGGCTGTGTGGGTTTGTGTGCTGCATGTGAATGTTAACCTTTAATTTGCATTTTTAAATTTATTTTTAATTTCATGTAATGTAATTACATAGATGACAAACTTGAACAAGTTTCAATGCAGTGGCATTGGGTTTAACAATTAAATTCTTTTTTTTTTTATTTGCTGCCTTTGTCAGCAAGACAATCAAAAATATTTAAAAATTTCATGATGAATATGTCATTCATGTGAAGCGTTTCATTCTTTTACACATGCCTCAGTGTAACTGAGCTCTTACCACAATTCTTCTGATGGATCAATGTGGGGAGAGTTAATCAAACCTGATCAGCTTTGTGGTTATTGAAACAAGAACTAATCATATACAGTGTTTTCTGCAGTGTTTTCTTACATCTACAGGATAATATAGTGGTGGCTTGTGGTTTTGGGGTTTTAAGGGGCAAGTGGCTTAAGTGGTGGTGGTTTTTGTCATACTGGGCAGTATTTCTGTGGTGGGATGCAAGGGATTTTTAAAATGTATTTATTTATTATGCAACATTTTCTTCATGTGTCTTTTGTTTTTGTGTAAATGAAAATGTCTGATATATTGTCTCTCTGCAATATAACTGCACGGTATCAGGAAAGTGTGTATTAACCTTTGAAATAATCCTCTTTTTTGTTATTGTACTAAATAGAGGAAAACTGTGGACAAACTAAAAGGGTACAGTCCATAAAGCTTAAATTTAGTATATGATTTGAACTATTTTACTGTTTCACTGTACTGTACTCTGCAACCACTCATTTCAGAGCAGGTCTACTATATATAACTTATCCTCAGAATCAGAGCATTTATGTCACCCAACCCTCCATTTACAGCTCTGTAAATGAGTGCTTCTTCTCCAATGGCTTTATAGAGACACGTTCTTGCGTTCTCTGGCTGCGTCCCAGTGGGAGAAGAAAAGGAAGTCATTTGGCTTACATGAGAGACCTTCTCTAAGCGAGAGTGTGGCGTCTACAGAAGCAGAGACGTCTACTGAAGCCGAGCAGCCGGTCTCCAGCTCAGACACCACAGGTGCTGATTCTCTGACCTTATGTTCCTTACGATGTCATACAATAATGTCCTGTTGTTATGCTCTTTCTCTTCCTCTCCTTGTCTTTCTTTCTATGGTCAAGGTTCCAGTCATTATCCAGTGTCTTAATCTCTTTCTCCTGATCAGTGAAGCTTTACTAAACCCGAATGCATATGAGTGTGTGATGAGAGTATTTGTGGTCATTTATTCGTCTGTTTGTGTGTGTGTGAACTGTCATGAATAACGAGCTTGTCTACACACTATATGTCAACTCCTTGAGGTTATTGCACATACTGTTAATTGCCAAGTCATGCCAAGTCTGGAATGTGCTCTGATTGGTCTAGAGCAAGTTTGCCATGATTATGTAATGTGTGTCCTGCTGAGATGCATAACTTTTAGCAGTGTTTCAACTGTGATGGTTTTACTGCTTATTGAAACGGCACACTACTGCTTGTCATCTGGTTTATGTCAAGCTTAGGTAGGAAGTTGCTCAACTTGATTGATTGCTGTAAGGTTGAGATGATTTGTGTGCGTGCGTGCATGCTTCCTCTGGAATCATAGGGTTGAAAGTTGCTAATTTAGTGTGAGATGTTTTTTTTGTTATGAAAGCAGAAATGATAGTTGGACAACACGCATGCAACCACTAGTCCATATTACTGCTGCATCTGTCTTTCATCAATGGTAAAAAAAAATGCATTAATAAACTCTTGTATGCAGGGAAACATCTTGGGGGATTTAAAGGGATGGTTCACCCAAAAATTGCCGTCATGTTGTTTCAAACGTGTGACTTCCTTTCTTCTGTGGAACACAAAAGATGTTCTAAAGAATGTTTTGGTGGTCATTAGCTTCCATTATATGGAAAACCAGACACATTTCTCAAAGTATCTTCTTTTGGGTTCCACAGAAGAAAGTAAGTCATACAGGTTTGGTTTCTTTGACAGTTTTTCAAATGTGTGTGTGTGTGTGTGTGTGTGTGTGTGTGTGTGTGTGTGTGTGTGTGTGTGTGTGTGTGTGTGTGTGTGTGTGTCTTGCAGGATCTATTAGTGGTCAGGAGTCTCAGGGGGTAGACTTGACCAGGCACAC